>NC_142739.1:742500-835000 GCF_051943395.1 Hippocampus bargibanti | reverse complement strand
CCAGCACCTGCGAGGCTGCAGGCAGGGCTGACGTCGCTACCCGCTGGTCGCCAATCTGATCGGGACGACCAGCACCTGTGCAGGTGTAGGCGGGGCCGACAGCGCCCCCGTTGGTCGCCAACCAGATCATGACATCAACAAAGAGGGTGCAGAAAAGTGCATCTGATTGAATGACTATTGTTTCTTATTATTTTATTTAGACTTCAGGATGGCACCGTGAAAGTTGCTGGCTTTCCGGCAGCTCCTGTATTTTGTTCTTTTATTCCATTCCCTTTTCCTTTTATAACGTTGCTGCTGTAAATTGGAAATTCCTCAATTAAGAGACTAATAATGGTATCTTATGGCTGCACGTACAAATTTACTGGGATTCTATATACGCAGACTTGTTGTAACCTTCGCGACAAAGCTGCAGGGCACCCCCCCCCCACACACACACATATACATCATACTTTTCTCCAGCAGAAATACACCACACCTATTTCCACACCTGGGTGTCACCCTACAAGCGCGGCCGACGTGCAAAATCGAAAACTTTTATGATGTGGCCTTCTGTCCAAAATTCCCTGAAACAAAGCCTGACAACGTTGAACATGAGCCCACACGCGGCTTTTATCGAACTCCTGCCGGAGCAAGGCATTTAACGCGAGCATTCTTGTTAAACTGGTTTAGAGTAATAGGAAATACAACAAAATTCGGGATCTCAAAACTACGGAAGAGGATTAGGGCCACTGAAGAAAAAAAAATACAGTTGGCAAAATTCTGACTTTAATCTCAGAATTCTGACTTTAAAGTCAGAATTATTTTCGTTGCGACTTTAAAGTCAGAATTCTGACTTTATTCTCAGAATTCTGACTTTAAAGTCAGAATTATTTTCGTTGCGACTTTAAAGTCAGAATTCTGACTTTTTTTCTCAGAATTCTGACTTTATTCTCAGAATTCTGACTTTAAAGTCAGAATTCTGACTTTGTAACGTTCGTGGAGCTATTCATGTTTGGCCTCGTCAGCGTGTACAAGACGTACGGAAGAGGATGAGGGCCACTGAAGAAAAAAAAATACGGTTGGCAAAATTCTGACTTTAATCTCAGAATTCTGACTTTAAAGTCTGACTTTAAAGACAGAGTTATTTTCGTTGCGACTTTAAAGTCAGTATTCTGACTTTAAAGTCAGAATTCTGAGATTAAAGTCAGAATTTTGCCAACCGTATTTTTTTTATCTTCAGTGGCCCTCATCCTCTTCCGTACAATACGTATAGAATCACAAAAGCTGACAAAAAATTCCACTAAGGGATCGGCGTCAAATCAAAAGGAACAACCGAGAAAATCCAACTTTGGTTTGTAGTCAGCAATTGTTGGACAATGAAATGACACAGACCGACAGGTAGAAGTTAGTTGATAGGCGTTCATAAGATCAGTTTCGACGCGACACGCCTTCCTCAAGTTTGAGTTCAAGGGAGCTATTTTAGACACGTCTCATTATAGTGAAGTTGGCCATTGTACATATACTGTGATGATTGTCGACGTTTTCCAGTAAACCGAAACCCAATTACAATTATAAAAACGAAGACAAATCATCGATGTTTGAGGACAAACGCATTGCAATCTCCTGTGCGAACGCGATAGGAAGTTTCTGTCAATCCTTACCGATGTAACGGAAGACACCGGTGGCTTTGCCTTTCAACGGGCAGCTGATTGCGTCTCCGATGTCAGCGTGAAGAATTAATGGTTTCCTTGCAATTCTACAAGTCAAAGGCGCAGCCTGTGAAAGGGTGGATGACGTTGGCACCACCATGGCAACCACCCGGCAGACAAAATGGGAGTTGTAGTTTTAGAAACCTCACTTGTGTGCGGGAAACGTGGGGTCGGTCGGTTCCCACTCGAAGACGGCGTGGGAGAATGAAGGTGTGAAGGACTGTTTTTGCATGTGCCCAGCGACTGACCACCGACTAGTTCAGCGTATAGTTTGCCTCCCACCACCTCCCAAATTGGACAACAAAGAATGACTCGACCAAAATGCACAGCAAAAGGGTGCAAGTTGTCAACCGGAACTGCAACTACTAGACAAACCAACGCTCATCAGACACCAGGAAAGGATAGCTACAATCAGTTGAATGTGTAGTTAAAACAAATAGATTAATAAATAAATACAGTGATACCTTGGCTTTCGAACTTAATTGGTTCTCAGACAGAGTGTGTAAGGTGAAAAGTGTGTATCCCAAAAATTAATTCCCCATAGGAAATCATTAAAATGAGAATAATCCATTCCCAGATCCCAATAAAAAATAAATTTCTACTTTCTAATTTTCTAAGCCTTAAAATTACACAAAATATACCTTATTTAATGTGTAATAAATGTGCTATGGTATTATCATTAAACAAATAAACTACTGTATAATAAAGTCATTTTATTAAACTTTGTGATGGTCGTTGATGGCTTGATGGAATTGAGTGGCCGGTTTCATCAGCATTAAACACTTTAACCTTCTTCTTTCACCATCTTGAGGAATGATCCCTTGTAGGTGCTTTCTCTGTGATAATTGTATCTAGTTCCTCATCAATTGTGTTCTGTTTAGCTGGGTTGATAGCTTTTTGCATCTATATATCTATCAACTATCAAAGTTGAAACTCTCTCACTGTCGTCTGCCTGTCTCTTTAATGTTTAACCCCCCCCCCACCTCACTGCTGCGTTCTTGACCAATCATGTGGCTTTAACCGAAGATTGGGGGCGGGGAATAGAGGACAAAAACAGTCGGCTGCCATTTTGTTGTGAGAAGAACGGGCTCGTTCGCGAACGACACAACACTCATTGAGGCAGCTCTGTGTACGAAAAAAGTTCGTATGCCAAGGTCAAATTTTCATAAATGTAACGTTCGTAAACCAGAAAAGTTTGTAAGCCAAGGGGTTCGTAAACCAAAATTGTGCTTGCAAACTTCAGAAATCGTTGAAATGATGCGAAGAAAGCAGTGTTTTCAGTTGAACCTGGGACCTCCGCTGTGAAGTCGACGTGCTCGCCACTGGCCCGCTGGGCTCGTATTGCTCCGAAAAGTGGTGGGGTATGAAATGAATGTTGTGTTTGAAATATCCTACGGGAAGTGGTCATTGAACGCTTCTTGCGTCCACCGGGCAGAACAAGGGAGTCGGGTGCGGGCTACAGCAGGGGTGTCAAATTCGCAGAGGGCCAAGTTCAACAAAAAAAGAACATTGTTGAGAGCCAGATCTTTTTTTTTCATTTGTTTTATTATCTTTAAGATAGAGTAAATTACTGTATTGAATGAGGAAGTCTGGAATGGCAGAAAAGTATGCCAGAGCAGTGCAAGACATGGAGAAAGATGGTAAGACATTTGTGAGGCATGCTGTCGGTGTGACGGAGGAATTCATGCCGGTGGTCGGACTCCACCAGGGGTCAGCTCTGAGCCCCTTCTTATTCTCTATGGTGATGGACATGCTGACAGACCTTGTGAAACAAGAATCTCCTTGGACCGTGATGTTTGCAGATGACATTGTGATCTGTAGCGAGAACGGGGAACAGGTGGGCTAGAAACTAGAGAGGTGCCCTGGAAAGGAGAGGAATGAAGATCAGTTGCAACAAGACGGAATATATGTGTGTGAATGAGAGGGATCCAAGTACAGGGTGTGCCCCCGAACATAGAGAGCATTTGTGCAGCTTGGGCACGGATTTCGGGCAAAGTGTCAGGGAGGTAAGGTGGAAATTGCGCAGCACCGACAGTCATACTTTGGCTTGAGATTTAATTTTGTTATGTCTTTAATTAATTTTTTTAGGTTTTTTTTGAATCAACTGGTCAATGTATTAGTACTGGGTGGGTGCAAAATTGCTGTTTGATGCATGTTCTGCATATTATTGGTTTCTTCACGATTTGTTGTTTGAGGGTTTATTTATTTAATTTGTATCATGTATATGTATTTATATTTATTTTATGTATGTTTATTGTATTTCTTCATTTTTTATAATATTTATTTTGTGAATCAATTGGTAAATACAGTAAAGTCTCGTTATATCGATATTCAAGGGAGTCCGAAAAAATATCGATATAACCGGGACTATCGATATATCCGACCCTGTTTGCATGTAATTCTCTCCGTGCGTGCATAGAAATAGTATCGATATAACCGGGACTATCGATATATCCGATATCGATATAACGAGACTTTACTGTATATTGGTACTGGGTTGTTGCTGTCATGATCTGGTTGGCGACCAACGGGGGGCGCTGTCGGCCCCGCCTGCACCTGCACAGGTGCTGGTCGTCCCGATCAGATTGGCGACCAACGGGTAGCGACGTCAGCCCTGCCTGCAGCCTCGCCAGTGCTGGTTGTTTTAATCACTGACACTTAAAAGGACACCCGGCACGACCATCCGGTGTCGGTTCATTGTTTGTTTGCTGCTTGGTTGCAGCATGCATCGTGTACGTGTTTGTTTAACCTTGGCGAGCTTTTACTTTTGGTCTTCTTTTGCTACTTTGTATTTTTTTCTGTTCAGATGATTTTGATGTTTTACATTTTGTTCCTGCTGACTTTATTTTAATACAATTTGTCAAACAACCTCCTGCTCCCTCCTGCCTACTTCTTGGGATCCGCACCCGCCAACACCATCTCGCAAACCGTGACAGTTGCATCATTGCATGTTCTGCATATTGTTTGTTTCTTCATGTTTTGCTGTTTGCAGTGAACCTGTATTTGTTTATTTATTTTTGTTGTTACTTATTTTTATTTGATGTTATTTTGTACTTTAATCTCAAAAGCCACTTATTTAGAATAACATTTTCTGTGTAGCTCTTTCTCTTGTTTCTATTTATAACTATTTTATTTATTGTATTTTATTTATCATACTACCTATGCTTGTCTGTGACTGTAAAGTGTAATTGAGAGCTTTGTAAGGCGCTTAAAATGAAATGTATTATTATTATCATGATTTGTTAAAAATGAGGGATTTTTTGTTTGTTTATTTGTATTTGTTTATTTGTGTATTCTTTTTTTTTAATTTCACTTATTGCTTATCCCAAATGGGATGCTTTTTGCACACTCTGTGAGTGGTGCATCAGCAAAGGTAAATTAAACTGAGCTGCCCCATCCCATCACACAATGCCCCCTCAACCCCTACCTAATATTGGATTGGATTGGATTTGCCTTTATTAGTCTCGCAGTGGAGAAATAATAATAATAATAATAATAATAATAATAATAATAATAATAATAATAATAATATCAATAGTCTGCCTCCCTATCACACCCCTTCTGCATACATTTAAAGCCATAACCATGCCCACTTCCCACTTTATAATCCCATTTCAAAACCCACAATTGACTCCTCTGACAAGTTAAGTGTCAATGTGGTTTATGATTTGAGCCACTGTCATTGGTGGCAGTTCTCCACTATCTAAACCTATCAATCAAACCTCTCTTGACCACAAATTTGCCTTCATGTTTGGCCAACATGAAGGTCCACCGCAAGCTCCATCGCTTGTGTTCTTTTTTCCTGACTGTGGTGGAGGGGTTTGCGTGTCCCAAAGATCCCAGGAGCAAAGTTGTCTGGGGCTTTATGCCCCTGGCAAACAGGTGCTAGGTGAGGGACCTGACTAATAACAGCTCAACATACTTCTTATCCTGAAACATTTTTTTGTAGATGTGAGTCAATTGACGGAGACCCAGAGAGCTCTGAATAAAAGGCCAATACCCAAGAGGTACATCCAGATGACCATACCTGAAGCACTCGAAACTGCCAAACAAAGTCTCCAGGCCTTGTCCAGTCGCCTGAAGAGGTACACGAAAAAGAATGAGGCCAGAAGAATAAACAGGCTGTTCGCAACACAACCTGCGAAAGTGTACGCTCAGTGGCAGGGTTCTAACAGCAGAGCAGACCCTCCAAGGCTGGAAACTGAAAGATACTGGAAAGGCATATGGGAGAAGGAGGTCACACATAACAGCAGTGCACAATGGCTGGTGACTCTGAAAGAGGAGCACAGAAACCTTCCTGAACAGAACCCAGTTACCATCACAGCGCCAGACATACAAGAAAGAGTCTCAGGTATGAAAAACTGGGCGGCACCAGGCCCGGATATGGTCCACCCCTACTGGCTAAAGAAACTCACACTTTCTGGCCCTGTGGCGTCCGAATTAGATCGTTTGCAAGTCATTTAGCATCGAGTCTCTATTCAACATTTTGAATGGATTTCAACTTACGACCATTTTGACTTACGACCGTTTGGTCGGAACGGAACCCGGTCGTGAGTCGGATGTTACCTGTATTGGCCAAAAGTGAAGCATTTGGGTGCAAAGCTTCATGATGCCTCATTTTCCCATCACCACAGACAAACAACCATTCACACTCACATCCATACATACCATCACTGAGTGGCCAGGCGAGTGTACCACTACACTATCAGAAGTTCAACCATTGCTTTATTTTCAATTATTTCCATGCTGATCATGTAAAGTTAAAGACAGCGAGTGAAAAAAAAAAACATCATTTGGATTGTGTAGGTGTCATATAAATTCACGTTCAGCATATCTATATTTCTCTTTGTCAACAAGTATTCTACTCAATAATGTCACGTTTTGGTTTGCGACCAACGGGTGGCACCGTAGGGCCCCAACTGCAGCTGCGCAGCTGTTGGTCCCTTTTAATCAATGGCAGTTAAAAGGACTCCTTGCGCGACCTTTCAGTATCGAGTCATTGTTTGTTTCAGCGTGTCTGGTCTGCTTTGTTTTTAACATCTTTAAGTCTTGGTTTTGCTTGTTACTTTGAACGTTCTCGTTCTGATGACTACTGTTTTTGATTTTGTTCCTGTCCCCATTGTTTGCATAATTGTCTCTCTTTAGATTCAAGCAAGGGGTTTAATGTATTGAATTTAGTTCCTGTGTGATCATTAGTTTGTGTCCTGTATATGTCATTATTCTGGCATTCAAGCTAAGTTTTTGTTGGAAACCGATCTAGAACACTCAAAACATCTTTTTTTTTTTTTTAAAGTGTATTGAGATTGGTACAAGTTATGACCATTAGTGCTTAAGTTATTTTTGCACCAGTGCGGTTACTTAGTTTACGTCTGTGTGTAAGCTCTCAGTCGTACAGGAGTGGTCCATCGATGAAAAGGTTTCTTCAGTCGTCATATGTACTGCTTTGATACTTGGTTTACTTGTTTTAATTTTGTTGCAGTGACCGTATGTATGTATGCTTGACCGTGTGGAGTTCAGACTCCATTTCTTTTCAATTATTTGCATGTTTCTTCTTTCCATCTCTTTTGGTTTCATTTACGTCACATCTATTTGCTTTGACTGTTTGTCGTTTTTCCTTTTGTGTTCCTGTCCCATGTAGTTGTGCTTCCTCATTTGATAAACTGTTAGTTTGATCAGTTTCTTTGAAACGATGGGCTGACTTCAGAATTGTATAAGACCTTTTCTGACCCTTTGTCCTATTTCTACCTATTTATTCTTACTTTCAGCACAAATCTTATCACTGTTGGTCACTGAAAGCGAGGTCCAGCGAGGTATTGAAGTAGCGGGCAGGCAGGTTGTGATTAGCCAGGTGGCAGATGACACCACACTCTTGCTGAAAAATTCTGAGCAAATTCCAAAGGCCATAGCTCCGGTTAAAGAGTTTTCCAAAGTGTCAGGTCTCTCGCTTAATATAAATAAATGTGAGTTGTTAGCTGTGAAATCATGTCATGAGTCTATGCTATACAACATACCTGTAAAAAAATCAAGTAGGTGTTGTCATAGCCAAAGAAGACCAAGAGCGTTGTCATCTGAACCTCGATCCAATAATCACTTTATCACTCTTTTAATCACTGGTTACAAAGGGATCTATCATTAAACGGAAGAATACTGCTAGCAAAAAGTGAGGGAATCTCTCGGTTTGTATATCCTACAACGGCTTTAAATGTGGATCCAAGCGCATGTAAGACAATGGACAAAATAATGTATAACTTATTATAACTAATGTAAAACTCATTATATAAGAAACTCTGTCATATCCAGGACGTCAAAGGAGGGAGGCCTACATTTTTTGGACTTTACTTCTCTAAACTATACGTTTAAGATTAACTGGCTGCGTAATTATCTGTGTAGCCCTGATGCAATCTGGAATTTCATTCCAAAATCCATGTTTTCCCGACTTGATGGTCTGTCTTTCTTGCTGAAATGTAATTACTAGAAGGTAGAAAAATTGCCTGTTAACCTATCAAAATTCCATAAACAAGTTTTATTAGCCTGGTGCCTAATGTATACGCATTCTTTCTCTCCACATTCATGTATGATCTGGAATAACTGTCATATTTTGTAGAAAAACAAATCACTGTTTTTGTCGAGATGGATTGACTTGGATATCATTTATGTAAAGCAACTTTTTAACACAAACAATGATTTAATGAACTATGCTGAATTTCTCAATACACATCAAATCCCTGTGACCCCTAAGGACTTTGCCATCGTTATAGATGCCATCCCAAGTGGTATCATAAGCCTGTTCAAGGGTCACTCCGCTACTCCCGACAGACCACCGCCAATTCCAGTGACAGAAACCGCCCTGGGGAAACTGTTTCTCATCAATTGCTCGAAATCGGAACCGTGCAATTCGACATTTGTTTCAAAAATCTTTTGTGACGGTTCCCTATGTTGTTCACTGGAGAACGCACTGGAGAACGTTCACTGGAGAACGTATGTCCCAAATATCCCATGGGAAAAGGTTTGGACCCTCCCATATAAATTTTTCATCACAAACAAACAAAGAGAAATAACATACAAACTTTTGCACCGTTGCTATCCTGTTAAACATAAGATCCGGTCCTTACAGAATATATCTTGTACATTTTGTGAAGCTGAGCCTGAAACTGCAACTCACCTCTTCTGGGCTTGTCCCGAAACTACTCGCTTCTGGAAACACTTTGTCAAATTTGTTCAATGTAAAATCACTTCTCCGTTCATATTTCATTACAAAGACATGCTGTTTGGATATTACAACAAGACCAACGATAAATATTTTATTATTAATGTATTAGTTTTTCTTGCCAAACATCATATTCATAAATCTAAATTTTGTGGGAGGAAACCCCTATTTGTAATATTTCAAAATGAAATGAAACTATATCAGAAAACAATTCAACCATCTGCCGACCCAAACGCTATCAAAACACATGATTTGTTGATGAATTATGGCATAGGATGATGTGCTTGCCGATTCATCTGTGTGTGTCCCCCCCCCCCTCTTTTTTGTCAATTTCACTATGTTGTGCAGACTCAATGAAATGTTAAAAGCCCTGGCATTTTTTTCTTCTCTCCTCTTTTTTCTTTTTGTATAATGATTATCTGTCAGGAACTCATTTCCTGTGCGATCAGGTACTGCCTCTTACGCGATTATGTCACCTAATGTATGTTGCCAACTATTTAGAAAATATTAAGTATGCAGAAAGATTTGCTGAGACACACCTCTGATTTACTTCTAGAAGCTCCACGAGCTATTCAAAACCAACGGTTTTGTTTACTTTTGTTGTGTTTTGTTTGCAGTGTTGTTTGTTTGTTTCTATTACTTTGTATGTTTCCATGCCATTTGAATAAAAAAAAATGCTTCAGATTCGGAGAATATGCTTTCTTGTTACACCTCCAGTTCTGAATATGATTCAAATAGTTCTCAAGAGGAAAGCATACATGTTTGCAATCGATGAAAGAATTTATTCCATGCCATTTTGAGGCAACATTGGGGAGAATCGATCACCAGAAAAGAGGCACAAAATCTGCGACCTCCTGTGGCCACCTCCGTTCCCACAGGCCGATAATGTCACGGTTTGCAAGGTGGTGATGGCGGGTGCGGATCCCAAAAAGCAGGCAGGAGGGAGCAGGAGGTTGTGTTTGATAAATTGTATTAAAATAAAGTCAGCAGGAACAAAATCTAAAACATCAAAATCATCTGAACAGAAAAATGACAAAGTATCAAAAGAAAACCAAGTCCGCCAAGATTAAACAAACACATGCACTGCACACAATGCATACAATTGCACACAACAGCATAAAATGGTGCATCAAACAACAATGACATTCAACAATTACCCGACACCGAATGGTCGTGACGGGGGTCCTTTTGAGTGTCACTGATTGTAAACGACCAGCACCTGTGCAGGTGCAGGCGAGGCCGATGGCGCCCCCCATTGGTCGCCAACCAGATCATGACAGATAAATTCCTTATATGGAGCTTGGACACCCTCTTCTGGCGGCTTTTGGGTGCAATATGAGGTGTTCAGACCAAACAATAAAGCAAAATACATTGACGTGATGGAAGTACTGCTACAATGTGTATTTTTTTCAGTCAGGGGTGTCATGAGCCAGTTGACAGCTGGGCGGGGCCTCCGCTCCCGCCGTTCGCCAGCTGCTGTCAATTTCCTCCTCATTGACTGTGGACATTTAAGCCCGACGCTGGCACTCACCCATCGTCGGAAGATACTTTGCCTCGTGCCATGCCAGTACTTGGAACTTGTAGCCAGTACATAATTTGCTTCGCCCGAGGAATGATTTTAGCCACGAACGCATTTGTTTATTGCACCGCGTCGTAGGTTATTTTGCACCCCCGTGTGCCACTTTATTTTCTTAGTTAGTGTGGTTGGGTGGATTGCCGCCACTCACCCACTAGCATTGTCAGTTTGTCATTCTTGGTTTTGTCTCACGAACTTTTTATCGGGTCCGCGTCTTTTCGGACCCGCGCTTTATGTTAATAAATCCATTGCCTGTACCTACGCCTCTGTCCTGCATAGCGATCCACCGCCAATCCCACACGTTCCTGCTCGCCAGCTGCCACTGTCGCCGCCGGAACGTGACAAGGGGGCGTTCCTTTAGTGACGTCACGTACGGACTCGTCACCAACTCAAAAACAAGACTTCTTGAATTGTGTGTCGCTTTCTCGGTCAGGGGTGTTCCTGACGTGACGTGACGTCAGGCGGCATCATCATCAACTCCAAAACAAGACTCAGCCCGTGTCTTAAAACGTAAAATATAGCTACATGCGGTGGAATCTTTTTAAAATACACTCAGTAGAAGTCATTTGAAGCCATTTTACAAATTATGGACACAACTTGTCCGGAGACGTCGGTTGTCCTTTAAACTTGAATAGTCTTTCCAAATGTTGCAATAATAAATGAAACATTCAATCATTTTTTTCACCACATGATCACTTGGAAAAACATGTTAAATGGTTTCAGTCAGTCTCTCAAGTGGTTTCACTTTCCTTGAGGATTTGCGGATAGCATGTCCTGGAATTAGAGGGGTTATAACTGTCTCTGTTATAGTCTCTGTTCGTTGACTTGCTATGGTTGGTTCTTTGAGAAGATCTCGGGGGTTTCTTCTTAAAACAGCACCTTCCTCTGTCTGAATGTTGTATGACCTTGGTTGGACCTGACGCAGAACAGTCCCTTTCTGTGACCATGTGTCTGTTTTGTCTTTGTACCGTACTTGGTCACCGGTGTGTAATTCAGGTAGGTTCCGTGTTCCTCTGTCATGCACATCCCTTGGAACTATGATGAAAGATAGATAAGTAATTGGTCTTTATGTGTCACATTCACAATGCATTTTCCTTTCGTTGGTATGACTGCTCGCGCATAAGCTGTGACTTTCATGTTTGCCCTATGTATTTTTGGTCTCTGTCTGATCTTCATGAAATCAGTCTCTGAAATGACATTCACATTGGCTCCAGTATCCAATTTGAATTTTAGATGAATGTTGTTCACTTTCAGTGTAGTGATCCAATCTATTTCTTCTCTTTCATCTTTTACAGCATTCACATAAAGTTCCTCCACTTCATAATGATCATCTACTGCATCAATCTTGCCTTTCATTTCCCGCAGCAACGAGCACAGTGATTTGCTTTGTCGCATTTTTTACATATTTTCCCATATGCTGGACGCTGCTTTGGGGGATGTTGCGTACCACACCGAGTACAACATTTTTGTTTGAATATCCTATTTTTGTTGGGTTGTCTCACTCTTGCTTTCATCTCAGCAGTCTTGTTTTTGTTGAATCTGTGTGCATTTCTTTCCACTGCATCCACGTTGCAGCTAGCCTCATTTAGCAACTGTTTAGCCTGTGACTTAACAGTCTCAGCGGCTCTACACAGTGCTAAGGCTTTTTCCAGGTCCAGATCTGATTCTCTAAGTAGCCTTTCTCTCAGTTTATTATCTGTAATGCCACACACTATTCTGTCTTTGATCGGTGATTCTGTTTATCCACCGAACTCACGTCTTTGATCTGTTTCTCAGCTCATTTGCATATTGGTCAATAGTTTCTCCAACTGTCTGTTCACATTTGAAGAATCTTTGCCTTTCAAACGTCACATTGCGTTTCAGAATGCAGTAAGCTTCAAACGTTTGCATTATTTTTGAAAGCTTCATTTCGTCATCCTCAGCAATCAAATGTGAAGTTATTGTAGACCTCTAGAGCTTCCTCTCCCACAACGTGCAAAAACATGGACACTTTCATCTTAGAATGGCTTTCATCAGCTCCAATTGCAGACAAATACCATTCAAAACGTTGCTTAAATCTCTTCAAGTTTTCAGCCACGTTACCTCTTAGCTGCAGAGCTGTGGGTGGACGTAAAGCTTCCATTTTCGTCGTTTTCTGCCAGGGGTTGTGCTCAATGTCTTTCCTCCGTGGAATCTTCCGTTCCAAGTCCTTTTATCGTCCTCTTGTCTTCCAGACCAATTCTGACACCATGTATTCCTTTGTGGAAGCGGGTTCGGTAAATGATACAACTTCTGGATAGAGTTGAGGTTCTTTATTAGGACGGCTGTATTGGTTGGAGGGAGACGGCAATTGACATGTGTGGCTCTCGTAGGCTCTCATCAGACTCACTTGCGAGTTTTTGTCGTGGACAGACAAAAAGAGACAGTATATGATCAACTGATGGAGCAGTACAAAGACTTGTTTCAAGGGTTAGGCTGCCTACCAGGAGAACACACAATCAGAGTGGACAAAAGTGTGCCACCAGTCATACATCCATGCAGGAAAGTCCCATTTGCTCTACGAAAGCAGCTAAAATCAGAATTGGACAACATGGAAAACAGGCACGTGATAAGGAAAATTGATGAGCCGACTGACTGGGTGAGTTCCCTCGTTGTCGTAGAGAAAAAGAATGGAAAACTCAGAATATGCCTGGATCCAAGAGATCTAAACAGAGCCATCAAGAGAGAACACTTCAAGCTACCTACTCGTGAAGAGATTATGGCACTGTTTTCAAAGGCAAAGTATTTCAGCAAGCCAGATGCTTCAAATGAAGCTGGATGAGCCAAGTTCCAAACTATGTACTTTCACCACTCCGTTTGAAAGATACAGATTCCTAAGACTACCTTTTGGCATTGCTTCAGCTCCTGACGTTTATCACAAAACAATCAACATGATATATGAGCACAAGGAGTTGATACCTCGATGGATGACATCATCATTTGGGGTGCCACCAGAGCTCAACATGACGAGAGACTGAAACCTGTGCTAGAAGCAACAAGAAAAGCAAACCTGAAGCTGAATAAAGAAAAATGTCTGCTGGGTGCAACAGAATTGACATTTGTGGGAGATCCCACGAAAAGTGTCTGCTATAGAAAACATGCCAAGGCCACAATGCAAAAAAGATGTGCAACAGTTTAATGGGATGATAACTTTCATGGGAAAATTCATACCCAACCTGTCAGAAAAGATGGCCCCACTGAGAACACGAACTGAGAAGAAGATAGAATGGCAATGGAATCATGAGCATGAAAAGGCATGGAATGAACTGAGGAAGGTGCTCACAGAGGAACCAGTACTGAAATTCTATGATCCAGAAAAAAACAATCAAAATATCATCGTATGCATCACAGAGTGGGCTTGGTGCAGTACTTCTACAAAAACAAGAAAACTGGCAACCCGTAGCATATGCATCACGTTCGATGATGGATCCGGAAACACGTTATGCAGATTGAAAAAGAACTGCTCAGCATTACGTATGTCTGTGAGAGATTTCCATTATGTGTTTCAGGACAAGAAATCAGCGAGGAGACTGATCACAAGCCCTTAATAGCATTGTTTCAAAAGCCACTAAATGACTGTCCACTCCGTATACAGCGAATGATGATCAGGCTGCAACGTTACTCACTGAAGGTTGCATACACCCCTGGAAAACTGATGTATACAGCTGACACGCTATCCAGAGCTGTTCACCCGAAAGAGCACTCGAAGGCTAAACTGGATGAAGAAATCGAAGCTTACGTACACATGATCACAAGTGCATTGCCAGTTGCAGATGCAAAGATGGAGATTATACGGATGGAAACAAACAAAGATGAGACACTGAATCAATTGAAACAAATCATCAAAAATGGATGGCCCGAAGTAAAACAAAATTGTTCACCAGACGCAGCAGAATATTGAAACTACAGGATGGAGTTATCTGTAGTGGATGACATCATATACAAAGGCAGTAAGATTGTCATTCCAAAGACTTTGAGAAGTGAAATGCTCAAAAAGATCCATAAAGGACATCTTGGAATTGAAAAGTGCAAGAAAAGAGCACGACAACTGATGTTCTGGCCTAGAATTAATCAAGACATCACAGATCAAGTGTCGAGATGTACAATTTGCCTCAAATATCGAGCAAATCAACCGGCAGAACCACTACCCCCACACCAAGCATCAGAAAAACCACACCAGAAGGTGGGTGCTGACCTGTTTTCGTGTCTCGGTAAAGATTATCTTTTGGTCACAGACTACTACATCCTGTATCCAGAAGTTTGCAGACTGCAAGCTACAACAGCAGATGCAGTGATAACATGCATGAAGGCCATATTTGCTAGAAACGGGATTGCAAACCAAGTGTTTTCTGATAACGGTCCACAATTCGCCAATGAGAAGTTCAGAAAATTTGCCAAGGAGTGGGACTTTAAACACATAACCTCAAGTCCACATTTTCCACAATCCAATGGCTTGGTGGAAAGTTCTGTCAAGACTGTGAAACGGCAGATGTACAAGGCAACAGACAGTGGAACGGATTTCTACCAGAGCTTGATGGTGTATCGCACAACGCCGCTACAGTGTGGTATGTCCCCGGCCCATCTGTGCCTTTCAAACGTCACATTGCGTTTCGGAATGCAGTCAGCTTCAAACCATTGTTTTTGAAAGCTTCATCTTGTCATCCTCAGCATCAAATGTGAAGTTATTGTAGACCTCTAGAGCCTCCTCTCCCACAACGTGCAAAAACATGGACACTTTCATCTTCCAATGGCTTTCATCAGCTCCAATTGCAGACAAATACAGTTCAAAACGTTGCTTAAATCTCTTCCAGTTTTCAGCCACGTTACCTGTTAGCTGCAGAGCCGTGGGTGGACGTAAAGCTTCCATTTTTGTCGTTTTCTGCCAGGGGTTGTGCTCAATGTCTTTCCTCCGTGGAATCTTCCGTTCCAAGTCCTTTTATCGTCCTCTTGTCTTCCAGACCAATTCTGACACCATGAGGTTCTTTATTAGGACGGCTGTGTTGGTTGGAGGGAGAAGGCAATTGACAAGTGTGGCTCTCGTAGGCTCTCATCAGACTGACTTGCAGCAGCGCGCATGCTCCTTTAGTCTTTAGCCAGGCATCACTAGTTGAACATGCAAATACGATTTGCTCATATCATTACACACTAGACACAAGAGATTAAATTAATTTGTAAATTTAATTCTTCATGTTTAAGGCGGACTAAAATCAGAATCCTGTATTTCTCAACCGAGCCATTTAACACAGGATACCATAAAAAAATCTATAAAAAATAAAACTACCAACATTCAATTGAACGAATCACAAATGTACAGTATACAGTACATCCAAACAATACTGCTTTTTTTGCTTATTTTGGCACTTGACCACAAGCTGTTTTTTCCCTTCTTTTTTTGCATTTTACAGAAAAGTTACACCTGATGCAGTCCCGAGGGGGGAAAAAAACATCTCACCAAGACAATAAAAGCAACCCATATCAATTGAGCACGTTATGGAGTAGTTATGTTTTTAATCTGAATGGTATAAAATACGAACAGCAGTTATTCAATATACGACCCAAAGCAAAGTTAATTAGCTCCTTCGTGATCAAGGTGGGCAAGGCGCCACTCAGGATTGTGTTTGTCCAACTGTTTAAAAGACAAATCCAACAATGATTTTAATAACACCGACTAGTGGTAGTACTGATTCTGGCGAGACAGTACTTGAGAACAGAATCACAGACTGCATGTGTAACTGGCCGTTGCGCTGCTTATCTTCATACAACAGTCGGAACGCCACACAGGCATAAGCTCCATGCATACAGTATGTGTTTTGAGTACTGGTTGATCCCATCTAACATGCAGCATTTCAAAACATCGAAAATGAAGGGAGTTGTTTTTAATATTGGAAATCCCACTGAAGCAAAGATAATGACAATCATCTTGTGATGGATCTGCTTTACAAACCCCCCACCCCCACACTTCTTTCCCCAAAACTGGAGAGCTGAAATTATTTAACAATCCTTTTCAAGATACTCAATCACATTCAAAGCCTCCTTTCATTTGTGAGCTCTTGCAAGTGCTGTAAAGGAAAATGAGCATATCACTGTGGGTGTTTTTTTGCAGATAAACACTAATTTGTGGAATTAACCATGTACATTATTGTCACACAACAAAGCAAAAAAGTTGTCAAACAATTCCGTATTCTCAAGTCTGCCCTGCAGATGAAATTCTGCTTTCAGAACATCGTTGGGGTTCTCATGATTGAACACCCTCATCTAAAATGCAAATTCATGCCTCTGCGCTGGTCCACATAGAGCCAAGCAAGGACACTGATACAGAAACGCCAGTGTACATACAGTTAGTGGATATGTTCTCTATGGGCCTTTTGACAGCAATCACTGGGTTCTCAAAACCAATCAAAGGTGTTTGCCAAGATTTCGAAAAACTACTTGTGGGTCGAGAGTTGTGCACAGCTTTGACATCTTCAGTGTGAGTGAAGGCCCATCGTCTTCATCACGCCGTCACTTGCTTGACATTCTTCATCATCAGACTTCTCCATAGTGGAGAGTGAAGGGCACTATGGATAACCTGGACAAGTTCTAAAGGAGACAAAATGATCTGCTCAGAAGTGACAATGGGACTGTTTTTTATCAAATACAACTTTTTTTACAAGGAAAGATTTGGCAGCAGGACATACGAAAGGTCACAAATGCACATCATAACTTTTTCTGTACTCGATTTGACAGACTGATGTTATCTGTTGATTTTTCATCTGAGCCTTACAAGTCAAGTCGATGCCTCATCTTTAAAACTGTCCAGCACTGCTGGGGTCACACTGCAACAGGCGTACGATGGAGGGGTCACTCTTTGCCCCCTTGATGAATTCTTCCAGGGACAGCTTTCCTAGAACACAGCAGTGTTATAACAGTGCGTTTAAGCTTGTGGCTGGCTTGAATTTAATGCCTTTTTTTTAAAGTCAATTATAATGTAACCCATTACGGTACAGTAACATTTTGAACGTACATGCTTTCCGTCACGCTAATGTCAATTTCACAATTGCTTTTCTGGCGCGAGGTATAACCTGGAAATTAGTGACTGAGCACCAAAGAGGCGAGACTCAGTGAGGTCTAATTACCAGATTGCCACGTGCACATTAAATGTGAAATTACATACAGTGGTCCTTCACTCAATTGCAGTTCACCTTACGCAGGCAGACTCACTCTCACAGATTTTGTTTTCCCAGGTGCCATTTTGCTTGCTTTTTATTTTAATTTTTTGCAGCTGGCAAGAGTCTTAATTGAGTTTATTTTCTACCGTGTAAATCTGCATGGTTGAAAAATATGGAAATATTACTGTGAGGAATAAAGTTGAGAGTGTAGATCAGGGCTGTCAAACCTATTTTCGTCACGGGCCACATTTTAGTGACCATTTCCCTTGGAGGGCAAGTATGACTGAAATCAGGTCATTCAATTGTCGTTTGAGGTACTCTAATGAGGTGTTTGGCAACAAGAAAAAGCCAACAATATCGCCCTTAATTATTACATTTGGGAATTTGAAAATGTGCCACATATTTCAGCAAGCATCATGATATTGACATGTTTTGCAAATTTCCCCATTGTGGGACGAATAAAGGTTTTCTGATTCTGATGCTTTGATTTGCTTTCACGGGCCACATAAAATGGTGTGCCGAGCCAGATCTGGCTCCCAGGCCTTAACTTTGACACTTTTGGTGGAAATAAACATATTTAACCCCTCCAGGGACTGCGGCTATGAGAGTGGAGAGCTTATCATCTTATCACGTTACAGGGTGCATGAAAAGGTGAAAGGTCAAAGCCTTCGCACATTTGGTGTCACCACACGGCATAGAAACAAAGCACTGTTAAAAAAACAAGGATACTGAACCATGTGTGTTGCCTGGATTGACCGATTCAAATGACTTAATAATACAGTACGTATATGCACATTTAATGTTCCATATTCATACCATATTTGATAGCCAATACTAGTGAACACCATTATAGCTATGTTGTGTGACAATGGACTGTATATGGTTAATGTGCTTATAAAATGTGTCTTTTCATGGTCAGGGTCAAATAGACAAGGTGTGTCGAGTCTGTCTGATACGTTGCAGGCGCATGCAGTGGCAGATATCTGATACATCTCAGATTTGTATCCGGATTTGGAAGAGGCCTTCTCTCCTCTTTTCGCTGCCATAAATGTGAATTGAGACACTCTGGTTCAATTCGACAGGTGAAGCTCCAAGTACAGTGAGACCTCAACTTACAAACACCTCAACTTACAAACTTTTTGTCTTACAAACGTCAAATTTATGAAAATTAAACCTTATAATAAGCACTATTTTCATAATACACACCCACCACGGCTGGCGGAGTGATCTTCGGCGGAAGCACACGACCGAACAGCACCAGAGGTTTAGTTACCAAAAGTCCTTATGGAAGGTGACTCTCCTTCCATAAGCCATCAACGACCATCAAAAAGGTCAATAAAACTTTATTTTACACCACAGTTTAATTCTTTAATTACAGTCCTCATGTAATGCGCCTCTCTTTCCAAACAGCAATTCCCTTTGACCTTCGACCTCCAATGCCATTCCATCAAGCCATCAATGACCATCACAAATGTAAATAAAGTGACTTTATTATACAGTGCAGTGTATTTCTTTCATTACAATACACTAGCACATTTATTATACATAGAATAAGGTATGTTGTGTGTAGTCTTAAGGCTTATTTAGTTGAAAATTATATTTTATGGGGACCTGGGAACAGATTATTCTCATTTTAATGGTTTCCTATGTGATTTTTTTTGGGGGGGATACACACTTTTCGCCTTACACACTCTGTCTGGGAACCAATTAAGTTCGTAAGTTGAGGTCTCACTGTATATTTGTTTCTTGGGATTTTACAACACCAAATATCACATTTTCGGGACACCATCATCTATGAACATTAGAAGGATGCTGGTACAAATTCATCAAGGTTGTATGGATAATTGTATTTATCATTCATTTTGAAGTACCTGATAGAATGATGGTTATATAACAGAACATTGCAACTATTATTGTTGACTAGTTAACAAACAATAAAAGTGTTTGTGGCGCTCTTAGTTTGATTTTTTTTTATTCCATAGCTGGACAGACTGAGTTAGTTCTCAACATTGAGCTCTTTCACTCATGTGCCATGCATAAACCTTGCCAGGGAAGGCAGAAGAAGTACAACTTTAATTGGAAAAATGTTTGTCCACAAAATGTGTGTTTGGGTGTATGTTCGAAAACCTTCAGTGTTCAATTCACAGGAATTATTTTTCTGTGACAATAGCTCATTGTTTTGCAATCAGTTTGAGTACAAAATAAAGGTCTGACATGGAAATCTGCTCAAGGGCTGAACCAAAATCAAAACAGTGCAAGCCAAGTGAATTTTTCAGGAGAATGTATGCTGTGCATCGAGCAGCACAATTCAGGAAAAAGGCGATAAGGTCTAGAATTAAGGAAGGATGGAAGAATGGTCTTGACAAAGATAAGGCAGAAGTGAGAATTCCAAGCATAGTCAATGTGGTTGAAGTATCTCTGTCGAAAATTGTTCATGAAGATCTTCGTCAGTCTCAGGTCATCTGCTGCTGGTTTCCCAAAATGCAGCAGCCCATCAACCAGTTGGTTTGGGAATTGCTTCCTCATCACCTAACAGTCAAGCCGTTGCGACTTTTGATTTCCATCTGTTTGAGGCGCCCTCAAAGAGTTCATCAGAAGAAGACAGCTGACGGCCAGTGAACCAGCTGGCAGTGACATGTTTTGACAGCTACGCACTTGAAAATACATGCTTTTCATTGCACCTAGATTCAATGACCAAGATGGATTTACACTATATTGTCCAAATCATACAAATCAATGTCTGTCTTTTTTTGTAAATAGAATAAGGCATGAATTAGATCCCCATTTCCAAATTGTGAATACAATTCAGATGTACTGTACATTGGATACTGTATGTGCCAATGCAACTGCAAGTCATCATAGACAAATAATACATAAAAAAATATGGCTTTAATTTTTTGCATAACAATGCAGATCTTCCTGAGGTGCAATTTGCGTTTTGCATGTGTCACATACAGTACACTGACCATTGGTTGACAAAGTATATTTTGGCAACTGACAATTCGCTTCCTCTGTGAGGAAAAACATAATTCTTCTTTCCGGAGGCCTTGCATGAGCTTCACAGCTGCTTTGTTTGTCTGTTTGTTTTTTTATAAATATATATTCGGGGCTTAAAGTACAGCCTCTGTCAGTTTTGCCCTTAATTATTTTTCCCAACAAATCTGTACTCATCATAGGCCCTGCAATGAAAAATGTTGGTTGCGATAAAGAACATTTTAATCAGACTAATTTCAACTAGACCAATAATAGGTATTGTATAGTGAGGCCAAATTCAATATATTTGATGGTATTTTGATAGAAATTTTGCCAAAAAGCAGCAAGTAAAACAAGTTTACCATCTCTGTTGGTGTCCATTTGCCTGAAGATCTTCTCTGTCCTTTTCTCAGGTGTTGACTCATCCTCTGGCATCTTCATCACCGAGGACACCATCTTATAAATAGCCTGCATGAAGGCAAACAAATAGTTGGTTAGGAGCTTTTTGCAAATCCCTTTGACGGAAGTTCATTCATCAATTTCAGGGATTACCATGATATAGTTAAAAAAAAAGACATGTTTAGAAACAGTCAATTTTTGTCAAACTTAGATGCCAAACATTGGGAAGAGATCGCAACTGATTTTGGGTGAGATGGCTAGAGCTAGCAAGCTAGGTAGATATACAGTATATACAGAGAAAGAGAGTGATGTAGTGATGGGAATTATGGCTCTTGTTAGAGAGCCGGTTCTTTTGGCTCAGGTCACTAAAAGATCTGGCTCTTTATGGCTCCTCGGTTTTTCTTTTTTTCCCCTTAAATTAATTTTCTACCAAAATAATGAAAAATGATTTGTAAAACCAATTACAAATGCTAAAAACATACAATCTATAATTTTTAAAATGTGTGGCTTTATTTATATTCCTGTGTGTGTGTGTGTTTGTGTCTTCTACCACGGATTTTGACCAATCACGTGCGGCTTTAACCAAAGGTGGGGGTAGTCAGCTCTTATAAGCGGTTCCCAGTCCTTCACTTCTAAGAGCCGGTTCATCCGCGAACAACACATCACTGGAGCGATGGCTTTGTCTTTCAATGGAAATAACTCACATAAACGACCTCTGCTATGACTTTTACATTTGCAATGCAGTACACTACCCGGATCAAACAGTATACGTATCGCAAGCTGTTTATCTCACAGAAAATGGTGAAGATGATTTTGAAATATTCTGGTTTTTTTTGCTGCTAATTCGTGTCTGATGTACTTTATAGGTAGAATTGAGAGAACTTACTAAAAAAAATCCCTTGCGCGCGCACGCACACACACACACACACAAACGCAAAACTGTTGTCTGTTCTTGTAGGCTTCTTAGCGGTAAACACTGGAATCAGAGCCCACTCTTTGTGTCTTTGACAGGGAGGCAACGGTGAGGAAAATAAGTACTGACGTGAACAGAAGAGGACTGATTGTGGTGACAGTGCTTTATAGACTGTAGGTGATGGTTATGCTTCATATTACAAAGTGTCAGGGCAGCTCCTCTTGTGGGTCACAAAACAGCTGATCAACAGCAAGTTACTATTCATCTGTTGTTCAATTTTTAGATTATACCCGGGAGAGGCCACGCCATGTATCTATGGCCTGCCAAAAATACATAAAGAAGGGTTCACCCTCAGACCCATTGTTTGTAGCATTGACTCCTCTACATACAATGTAGCCAAATATTTAAAAACTATTTTAGCTCCATTGGTTGGTAACACAGAATATCATGTAGAGAACACCACAGGGTTTGTAGAGAGCATCAAAGACCTCATATTGGAACCTGAGGAAACTTTGGCATCTTACGATGTGACGTCTCTCTTTACATCTGTCCCAACCCCAGCAGCAGTCTCAGTGGTGAGGACGAGACTGCTGGCGGACGTTTCTCTTCATGAAAGAACCAAACTTAAACCGGATCACATCTGCCAATTATTGGAAATCTGCCTTAATACTACGTATTTTCAATTTCGGGAAAAATTCTACAAACAAATTCATGGTTGTCCTATGGGCTCACCAGTTTCACCCATAGTGGCTAATCTTTACATGGAAGAGATGGAGAGACAGGCCCTCACATCGGGGACAAAACCTCGACACTGGTTTAAATATGTGGACGATACTTTTGTCATAATTAAAAAACAAGAAATTCAATCCTTCACAGATCACCTCAACTCTGTAGACATCAACATTAAATTTACTCGTGAGGACAATAAAGAGAACCAACTAGCCTTCTTGGATTGTAAAGTAGTAATTATAAAAGAGGACAGAGCGCTAAAAACAGAAGTCTTTAGGAAGGCTCCGCACACTGATCAATACTTACTTTTCCATTCTAAGCACCCTTTACAACACAAACTATGAGTTATCAGAACCCTCCAGCATAGGGCTAAACTAATACCAACAAGAGTTGAAGGCAGAGAAAAGGAGTCAAAACATATCAGGCGAGCACTCACTAACTGTGGGTACCCTCAGTGGTCATTTAACAAATGTCAGAAAGAAAGAATAGGGAATGAAACCAAAAATTCTAAAGACACAAAAAGGACAGGAGTAGCAGTACCTTACATTGCAGTTTCTAAAAAACTACAGAGTCCTTTAGCAAGACAAAATTTCTACTTATTTCAAACCGATAAACACTTTAAGGCAGAAATTAGTGCATCCAAAAGCTAGGCTGCCAAATTAAAAACAAAGTAATGTAGTTTATTCAATACATTGTAAGAATGAAAATTGTAAAGAACAGTACATTGGGGAGACGAAACAAATTCTCAAAAAAAAAAAAAAAAAAAAAAAAAAAAAGACTTTATCAACATCGCAGGGACAACACTAGCGGGCCTCAATCGGCAGTACATATGCACCTCCAAAGCATCAAGTGAAAACCAGAACAGGTCGCCTCTGAAAAAGGCCTCAATTAGAATTCAGGACAAACTTAGCTCATCAGTTATTTGGCAATTGAAAAGAAATTGAGAATGCATGGACAATGACAGTGTTAGTCTCTTCATTGCCGTAGAATTGGACATTTCACAGCATGCAAAGAGTGTGCAAAGAAGAAAAATTGTCGAAAAACAAAATACATGAGCTGTGAGCAAGGCAAGGCCACTCTATGCATTCCGTGTTGAAAACCAGAACACAAAAAAAACATCCTGAATTATTTTAAATGCATTCTAGCCTATTTCAGACAATATGACTTCTTGGGAATGCATTTTGTTGAATTTGCAGGTTTTGGAGAAAAAATCTTGCTTAACCCTGCTAATTGTCTATGACTTGAAGCAATTTCACTTTGCTATCTTATTCTATTATATGTTATCAAAGTGTACTGAAAGGCAATTAAAGATTGAAAACAAAAAAGAAGTTATAACATTTGATTTGAACACATGACAGTGTTGCCCTCCTTCATGAAGCCACTCAGGAGCACACTACAAAGCTAGGCTGCAGGCTCTGTCGGCTGTGCAAAGAAGAAAATTTGTCGCGTAATGCCATCCATACTTATTTGTCACGTCTTTTTTCAATGATTATACGAGTGCAGCATGTACTACTAGAGACAAATTCCTTGTGTGTTCTACACTTGGCCGCTAAAGTTATTTCTGATTCGGTTATTCGAAGTTATGACCAAGAAAAAAAAAAGTATGATTATTTTCTGTAAATATTGGAAATGAGCGGTTTTGCGTCATAGTCTGCTCGTCAAAGTTCGAGGCAGCACTAGTTGCTAATCACATAATGGACAAGGCATGTCAACTAGTTTGTATCACTGACTCAGCTCAGGCCCTGACATGAGGCGGCTAAGGTAAAAAGAAAAAAAAAACATGGCAACATTACACCGTAAAATCTAATTTGTCCCTATGTTTAAGAGCAAGCGCGAATGGACCATCGTATATGTATGCCTTGTGATTTTTCAGGATGTTCCTCGCCTACTGCCTGAAGACAGCTGGGATCGGCATGACAACGGCCAAATAATGAATGAATGAATAAATATCCATTGTGGATCGAGGTGAAGTGTCATTCTAGCAAACTGTAGGCAAAAAAGCTGAATTGAAAAGAAAACAAACCCATAGTAAAAAATGTAGAGTATAAATTTAGAGCAGCCAACGACTTTTTTCCCCAAGGATACTTTCAGATCACACAATAGCGAACAGACCACTGAAAAACTAAGTCGAATAAGAAAAAGAACAGAGGATAAGAAGAGAATCACAATGAAAAATATTGCAGCATCATTTTCCCCAATCAAATATCCATCACCAGGAAACCAGAACAGAACATCATAAGAGAAGAAAAACACTGATCGAGCTCTGCACCTACGACTACACTGCCACCCATTGCAGCAACAATGTCAGGTCCTCCTCCATTCTACTGATCACAGAGACGTGGCTGCAACCAGTCATCCTTTCGAGCTAGCAGGTCGCACAACATAACTCCAGTACAGAACCAGGGGGATCGTGTTGTTGAGTATGTGTATGAAAAACAGGTGCTGCACAAACAGACGATAGTTAAAGGACAACCAACACCTCCGGACAATTTGTGTCCATAATTTGTAAAATGACTTCAAATAACTTCTACTGAGCACATTTTACAAAGATTCCACCGCATATAGCTATATTTTACGTTTTAAGACACGGGCTGAGTCTTGTTTTCGAGTTGATGATGATGCCGCCTGACGTCACGTCACGTCAGGAACACCCCTGACCGAGAAAGCGACACACAATGCATTTTGGGTACTTTGTTTGGTCTGAAAACATCATGTTGATCCGTGTTGATGGCAAAATTAGAAGGAAAACACATAAATAATGTGATGGTGAATTGTTGTGCGTTGCATCAAGACTACCAATTGCGGTAACACCATACCGAAGTTGACATAAATTCCTAGCAGACAAATCAGCCCATTTCCAACGGAGCTTGGGCGCCATCTTGTGCATTTTCTGGGCGCTACATTGGAGTCCAGACGGATCGAATTGACACGGAACAACTTCTTTAATCGATTGCAAACATTTATGCTTTCCTCTTCAGAACTATTTGAATCATATTCATAACTGGATGAGTAGCAAGAAAGCATCTCCTCAGAATCTGAACTCTCTGAAGCCATTGTTTTGATTCTGGAGCAAGACAAGACGTCCTGGCGTGACAGCACGAACTGGGGGTGGGACTCCCCCCCCCCCCCCCAAAAAAAATCCCCAATTCGCAGCTCAGTTTGTTGCAGTTTTAGCACACTTGAAGTCATTTTTATTGGTGCTTTGCATTTGACTAAAAATATCAGTTTTGGGTATTTTAGATGCTATAAAACGTTTTTCTGATGTCAGTTAGGAAACAAAAAATGGTGTAGGTTGTCCTTTAAGGTTCCCTTCACTTATGAACTTCAAGAAAATAGTAAGCCAAAACCTTCCGTCACCCTGATAAACAGTAGTGTATGCACTGAACAGACTTCACTAGTTCACGAGTTAATGCAACTGTAGAACAGCGCAATGATTAATTGGCATATATATGTTGGCAATACCAACATTAGACCTCTTCAAAATTGTTTTCAAAAACGCTGCAAAATTTGGGATATTATGTCCTTATTTTCATTGTCGCTTTCCAGAGGTTGATGCTATAGCATTGAAAGTGGTACCAAATGAAAGCTAGTAAAAATTTCTTGCATATGGTAGTAAACACATATGGTAGGATAAACACTCATCATAACTTGTGCAAAAGTTACATGAATAACTTCAAGGAAAGTCTGCCAGATTACTGCACACTACACTGGGATGGAAAACTTCTACGGGATGTTCTTGGTGAAAGCTACCCAGTGGAAAGTCTTGCAGTGCTCGTCTCTGGTACTCCACAGTATGAAGAAGGGAAGCTGCTTGGTGTGCCCTTCATAGAAAGTTCCACAGGAATCCAACAGTGTAATGCTACATTGGAACCGAACATGGGGTCTCACAGACAACATTGTAGGCTTGGTATTTGATACCACAGCAAGCAACAGTGGCATCAACAAGGGTGCAGCGAAGCTATTTGAAGAAAAAACTAGGCAAAAAGGTATTCTACTTTGCTTGTCGCCATCACATATCAGAGGTAATAATTGGAAGTGTATGGGAGGCTGTGTTTCGCAAGGTCAAGAGTCCTGACAACCCAATGTTCAGCAATGCGAAAGAGAAGTGGGACAAGTTGGTTAAGGACTGCCCAAGAGATCTGGGCCTAGTTGAACAAGACAGAAGAAGACAAGCACAATTGCAGTCTGAAGCAATTTCCTTGAGGAAGCAAGTCCGAGGGCAGATTACAGAGAGGTGGCAGAGCTGTGCCTGATCCTGCTTGGTGAGGAACCTCCTCGAGGTATCCCCTGGGCCAAGCCATGTGCCATTTACCAAGCCCGCTGGATGGCCAGGAACATTTACTGTATGAAGACGCTCATGTTTTCCAAGGAACTAAAATGCAACACGGAGACTATATTCAAGCTGGAGAGGATGAACAAGTTCCTGGCCTTATTCGACACCAGCCACTGGGTGACCACCGCATCTGCAGCTGATGCACCTATCCATGACCTCCAGCTCATGAAGAACATGCTGCAATACAAGCACTATGACTATGAACTGGCAACCTCTGTTCTCAAGAAAATGAACAACCACCGCTGGTATCTGACCCAGGAACTAGTGCCATTCACCGTGTTCAGATCACATACCAGCATGAGCAAGTCTGCAAAAGAGAAGCTCGCAGTCAAGCTGTCAGAAACAGAGAAACCTGAGAGCTACAGGAAAGGCAAGCCAGTGTTTCATGTCATCAAGGCAGCTACAGTTCTCACAGACCTGGTAGGGCCAGAGTCTCATTTTCTGTTTGATGCTCTTCGAGTGTGACTGGCTTACGACTCCTGCTGACACCTGGGAAGACAATGACAGCTCCAGGAATGCACAGAGGTTTGTGAGGTCAGTGAAAGTGACCAATGATGTGGCTGAGAGAGGTGTGAAACTAATGAGTGACTTTGCAACTCAGATCACAACTGATTCAGAGCAAAGAAGCTGATTACTACAAGTTGTGGAGTACCACAGGAAAAAAATGACAGTTTCAAAAAAGCCAGATTGAATGTGTGATAATACATGTATCAGTAACATCCTATCTGACAGTTTCTCATGCAAGATATGTGTCAGTACAATGCTATCATACTACCAAACTGATGTTTTGTAATGTCCTAGCTGTTTGTGCATTAAAAGACATAATATCCCAAATTTTGCAGCGTTTTTGAAAAATGTCAACAATTAAATTACATGTCTCTTGAGGCAGGCATAGCCAAGGTCCAAGATCACAATAACTGGTATATTTAGCTCATTTAGACCTTGGAGAATGGGAATAATGTCAGTTTTCATATGTTTTAAGAAAAAGGTCAATTTTGAAGAGGTCGAAATAACATATGTGCATCATTTACAATCAAAAGACGGTAGCCTGGTATTTCCGTGTGGCAAACTAGCAGTGATGCCTCAAGCGCTTGGAAACATTTTACCAGATCATCTTGAATCCGTGAGTTGTACGATTCATGCCACACTTCGGGCCGCATGTGGTCTACGGATTGAAACAAAAACAAATTTGCTCTAGTAATGTGGTAGCGGTAGTCGTGTCAAACAGTGGAATGCAGAAACTCTCCTGGGTCATGTCAGACACACTTATGGGAGGATTTTGGCAACGAGGTATGAAACGAGTCCTTGAGTAATGCTGGTTAAAAAAATCTTTTCTGCCTTGAGAAGAGGTCGATTTAGTGTGCACCATAAAAAAAGGTGTTACATGGCAAAACAGCTCTTGTATCCTCGTTAATTGTATTGATATCGTACAGCGGTAAATGTTGAACCCGTGCCCACCAAATCAATTTCTTCCTTAGGTTCACACCCGAACTGGCATCAAAGGGCCACTTTTTAACTCTGCCAGTATGTGTCTGCGAAGATAGCAGAACCCGGTCTAACTTGGAAGTGTACAGATTTATATCATGCGTTAAGACTTGCACGGTGCAATGCGTCTCTTGACTTAAAATGAAGCCGGAGCACTTAGCTGCTGTTTCAGTGTGTTTAACATGTTTAACGGAAAGACTTGCATGTGATGGTGTTTACATTTAGAACTCAAGTGCAGGAAATGCCATTCAAGCTCTCTCCTTTCCTTTAACTTATTGTTCAAAGGTGAGTGGAACACTGCTTCCTAAAGTTATCAATTTTATAAAATATCTGAATGAAACCCTAAAAAGAAAAATCCAGGAAAGTTAGCGAATCAGTACTTTGCCATTTTGCTTTGCCACCCCAACCCATTTTAGAGAGAAACTTGGACTGTTTTGAACAGACCCAGGACATTTATCTTCAGTGTTGAGTAATTCAGAATGTTTTCATAACCCAGGATGGGATCAGATTCTAGGGCAAAGCCCCATATTTGGTCATTTGAAATTATTTTCTCGAACTTTCCTCGCCACTGCTAGAAAATCATGTGATTTAGCATGTAACAATTATAATGAAACAGCCAGAATTAATTCTAAGCAAAAAACATATTATTGTGCTATATTATTATTTTAACCATATACAGTGATAGGCCTACGAACCTAATTGGTTCCAAGAAAGTGTGTGTAAGGCGAAAAATGTGTATTCCAAGCATTAATTTCCCATCGTAAACCATTAAAATGAGAATAATCTGTTCCCGGGTCCCCATAAAACATAATTTTCAACTAAATAAGCCTTAAAGCTAAACACAATATACCTTACTTTATGTATAATAAATGTGCTATGGTATTGTAATTAAAGAAATAAACTGTACTTTATAATAAAGTTGTTTTATTTACCTTTGTGATGGTCAATGGCTTGATGGAATGGATAGCTTTTTGCATATAGTGTCTCAAGGAGTGTCTGGGTTGTACATCTTAGAAGTTGTGATATTTCAACAGCAACAGTTGCAGGCAGACACACTAGAAACTTCATTAATAGCTGGTTCACTTGCTTGTATGTTCTCTTCAAATTGTACAGATGGCTTGTGCAGGTTATTTGTGGAGCGTGATTGATGGGATATTTTAACCTTGCAGTCTACTCTCCGCCTTTGAACTAGCAATAAAGTTGAAACGAGTCCTAATTTCATTTTCTCACCATTTCACTTTTGGTTTTTCTTCACTTTTGTTTTAAGCTCTGTCGTCTCCCTTTCGTGTGTGTGTGTGTGTGTGTGTGTGTTTCTGTAACCCCTCTCCCCACTCACTGCTGCATGTGTCTCCTCCCTCTTCTACCACGGATCTTGACAAATCACATGCGGTTTGAACAGAAGACTGGGGGCGGGCAATAGAGGACAAAAAAGCCGGTTGCCATTGCAGGAGCTTCAAGAACAGGCTCGTTCGCAAACGACACATCACTCATTGTGGCGCTCCGTGTGTTTCCCGAAAACTTGTTCGTATGCCAACATTATATTCTTGCGAATTTAACATTCGTAAGGCGAAAAGTTCGTGAGCTAAAGCGTTCGTAAGCCGAGGTATCACTGTAACTATACTACAGAAAGTCACAGGACAGAAGTAATGCCCTCCGTTTTATGTGAGACTCCAAGCCATTTTTCAATCACAGAGCACTGGATGAATGGCTGCTGAAAACAGTTTCATACCACAAATGCCTTCTTCATACTTCTTCGGGGGTACTTTGATTTCTTGGAGCTAAACTGTTCTCCTTTATCATGAGCAGTCCTTGTCCTCATGAAGGGTTTATTATAGACTTTTTCATGACTAATGCTGTGCTTTGTGAGTGGGTGAACTACCTGTCAAGTAGAGACGATGATGAAATGGGATTTAGAAATTACAGTGAAAAAGGTTCATTGTATATTTTAGCCAATGTACACAAAATAGTGATGACTTACCTGTACAATCTCCAGCATTTCAGATTTACTGATGTAGCCATTTCCATCCAGGTCGTACATACTGAAGGCCCATTTAAGCTTCTGTTCCAGCTTGCCACGTGACGTCACACTAAGAGCAATAATGAACTCCCGAAAGTCTATTGTCCCATCACCATTTGCGTCAAATGTGCGAAAGACATGCTCTGCAAACTTCGAGGCATCCCCATAAGGGAAAAAGTTGCCATAGATTTTTTTAAACTCCTCCATGGACAAGTTTCCACTGGGGCAATCTCGCAAGAAGCCTTTGTACCACTCCTGGATCTCATGCTCGGTGAAGTCGGTGCTCTCCAGCAAGTCCTGCATCACTTCAGGACGAAGCTTGCTGTTCTGCTTCCCCATGTCTGTCGGTCCTTAAAGTGGTTGACTCACTGCTGGAGGAAACAGAAAATGAGAAACTTTGGGATTCCAATGCAAAAGACAGCGACACTGAGCTCAAATTTGAAATCAGAATGAACATTTTTCATACCAGTTTTATGTGTGGCAGACATTAGCATTGGGAAGTGTGATTTGTATCTTTACATTTTCCTTCTCCCGTTTCATTCATTTGGGTCCACATGCCTACATCACATGAGTCTGGGCATAACATTAAAATTAAAACAATTTTGCTAGAAGACATAAAATAAACAAAATGAATGATTGTGAATACTCAGCCATTCGCAACTTACAAAACCATTGTTTTCCAGTCAAAAGATAAAAACGATGAATCCTCCCATTCTTTTTCGCTGACTGTGAATTTTGTTAATGACTGAGGCAGTGAGCGAGAGTCAATGTTAGCAGACTAGAAGCAAATGGCAGGACTACGAGATGCTCGCACAGGTCAACATTCATGCTCACAGCTCACTGACTGGGAAACGGGTGAATGCTCCACCTAACGATAAATCCTCATTCGAAATAATGCTATTGCCATTTCATCAGCTGTCTCCTCTGCATGTCCCACTGACTAATAATGACAACTTTTTTATGGCCACATTTAAAAAAATCAGAGGTAGGCATTAACAATCACCATATATGTCATTACATTTACCGAAGTCACTTTTTGGAAATTTATTTCTCAGGGTGGTTTCATGCACCATGCTTTTTATTTCTACTTGGGTGCTTTTGGAAAAACAAACAATATGTTAGCTCTGTTATAAACGAATGACAATTCTGCCTGCTACTTGTATATTTTTATTGCAGCATGTTTATTATTCGTGGCACCATCTATTTTAATTCCTTAATTCATGTGACTGTTTCATCAAAGCAATAGTGATATGTTTTGATTTCATTTGACCCATTGAACAGAGCGGGCATGACTGCACCAAAGTCCGCACATGACAACCCACAGGAGCAACATTTTCAAAGATATTCAGGCAATGTCTATATTGAGGTTATAGATAGGCTTCAGCTCACGATAAGTGGCACACGAAATAATTATACACATACACACACACGCGCAGCTATCTTAGAAGTTGTGATAAAAGGGTTTTGTAATTTCAAAAAGAACAGGAAGAAAAAAGCGTCACACAATGTTTGCATAGCACTACAGATACAAAGATGGAAATTGGCAGAACCATTATTACATGCTTCATTTATATCCACCTCACAAAGTTCAATGTAATAATGCATAAAATGACTACACTATAGCCGACATGTTTCATTAACTTGAGCTGTATAAATCCAAAGTAACAGTGTTCACTTGAAAGCGATTTTTGGCTCCACTACCCACCTCTGTAAATAATGACACAGTAATTGTGCTACCGCGATGTAACAGAATAGAATAATATGCTAGTACCTGTCCGCAGCATAGTTTCACACAGGGTGACTCGCAGGCTCAGCCACTACAAGGGTTGCAAATGTGAAAATGGAAAGATTACTGGTAGGTTGGGCTGGCCCTTCTGCACCATTTCCTCATGTTGACTTACAGTAAGCGACACCCATTTGTTGATGGGGAACTGAAGACTGTGTGATGAACTGTGCTGGATATTGCGGTTTGTTGAAAACAATTTCCAAACGGTCAACATATCTTAGTTAATGCTTGCATCGTAACAAGTTGCATTCATGGAATTACATGAAGCTCTATTGTGCACTTCATTTGGCAACACTTGTATGTAAAATCCCAGCCTGCTACGTATTTGCCAACCACATCTGTTAGTCCTTCTCTGAAACAATATCAATTAGCAAATTTACAGTTTGTAAAAGTGCATGTGAAGCAGCCAAACATGGTCATGTTTTTGTTGGTGAAAGAGCTTCCAATGTTATAAGGCAAAATGTAATGTCATCGCAGCTCAGATAAAGTATGCAGAGTATGCAGAACCGGACACTTTTATTAACATGACAAATGATTTTTAACACAAATGTACCTGCATTATCAATCACGCTTGTTCAAATCAAAACTGAGTAAATAGAGCATTATTCAAACCAAACCGACTGTGGGGGAGACTGATTTTCTCATATTCCAGACAGGTCTACAACATATGCCATATGATTAATGGGGTCCACAGTTTTTCTTTGCCGTTTTGTGATACCGACATAAAAGTCGTAAGAATGTAGTAAAAATATCCTGTGACTGTAAAATGTGCTTGAGAGTTTTGAAAGGTGCTGATAAATGAAATGTATTGTTATTTTTATGAGATTGTAATAAAAATAGTTGACGGAAGTGTCTTTATTCGGCCACACGTGCCCACGGGTTGACCTGCGATCCGAAGGCTCAATCATTTTTGTGACACTTTGGGGTGAATGCGGCTCATACGTCAAAGGCATCAACAATCAAAATTGGTCATATTTTGAAAACATAATCCCCACTAACTACTGTACTATTCTTTCTTATTTCTAAAAATGTTACATACAAGTATTTTTTACTAAGATATACACAGTAAAATATATCACTTTGAGCGCTGAAAGACATTTATAAAAAGAACAAAAGTAAAGAAACCTAAGATTAAACTGACAATGTCAATCTAGATTCTGGCTGTTTCAATTGAACTATTTTGCCCCCTCATTTCTCCACCAACTCGCAAGATAACAAAAATTCTTTAGAGTGGCCTATAACCCTCTGCCACAGTGTTCTCACTGTTCACCACACCTTGGATAATAATGTTTTAATTCCATGTGCAACAGTGCGCTCATAAAGGTCAAACTCCTTGAAACATTCTGACAATAATCTGTTGACCAAGCAATATCGGGATGGTATGTGAACATATCTTTGAATTGTCTCCCTCTTTCATTAGGTTGCCACAGTAACACACCCTGCAAAAGGATGAGTAGGCGATTGAGCATCACTGATTCAGGAAAATGGATGGAACTAGCTCGACGCTAAGCTCAATTTCATCATCACTAAAAAGAACAGTATTTAGCTTTGCTAAAGATGATGTAATAAAAAAATGAAAACAATGCAATACTGGAAGAGATGTGTGGGATTTTATACAAAGATTATGTCATGGGAAAGAAAAAAAAAGTTGTGAAAGGGTACACGACCGGAGGATGCCTCACCTACTCAAATGAGTCACGCTTGACAACTATTTTGGAAGGTAATTGGAATCTCTTGAGCTTCCTCTCTGATTTGTACTCCCAATATCGGTCTTGGTGCATTTGTTAAACATGTTAGGGCTTTGGTGTTCTGACATGGCAATCAGACCTGACAAACACAATGTCACTGCATGGAATGACTGCACTAAAGTCACTGCCTGGAATGACACATTTACTGTGAAGATGAGCATGCTCAAATTCTCATAATAATCTGCCCTTCTTTTCTTTTTGACCATGGGGGAAAAATAATTATTTTAACCAGACCAAGGAATTAGGACATGTGTGAAAGGTATTTCTCAAAATACAGACTGGTGGAGGCCTCCATCAACTATATAGTGGTTCCATCAGTTCAAAAGCCTCCATACATCTCTGAACTAAACTGATTTTTAATAAACCATATACTTTAAGAATGTCCAGGCAGTGGGACAGTTAAGAATGTTACAGATGGACAGTACCATATTTTTCAGACCAATTAATGGTCATGATTTTAGTTGAGTCTGCATATACCGTAGCATGTTTTCAATCCCCAAAAAGCATTTTTATGGGTAGTTGTAATTAAGGAACTGCCTCATTTGGGGTATGCAGTACATCATCAGTGTGTCGGCAGAATATAACTGAAGCTTTTCATGACACAGGTTTTGGTCAATGTTATAGATATTCAGAAAAAAACAGGAGTGGCCCCAGGCCTGACCCATGAGGCACTCCCTTTGTTAATGTAAGAGACACAGATGTAGATTTTTCTACATGAAGCGTGCAGTAAAACTGACCAACACTTTCAGGAGTCATACCTACTCTCGCTAAATTCTTTTCACGCGTATGTACAAAAGACAAACATTAATTTAAAAAAATAATTGTAGTTGAAAAACAACATTTTTATATCACTCAAAACTATGCCTACAGTGATAAGTATACACAATGAAGGCACACAAAAAAATTGGGTAATTAGGGTTATAATTATGCAAGACAGCATTGACAATGAGTGACAGGACTGATATCACTGATTGTACAACACATTCAGTCTGGGTGCCCGTGTATCTGTAGAACTGTCAGAGAGACCACGTACATACTGTGTTGAGGCCAGAGAAAAGCTGACACCAGTGAAAGGAACACAATTTACATAGTCGTGTGTGTGTGACCGGCACAGTCTGCCTGTAATAACACCTACTTATACATAAAACGATCAGGAATGTGTCATGGAATAGTGGTTAAAAATGTGTTAGTATGACATCTTATTAGAACACCCAGAATGAGTGTATGTGGATGCCACTCAAAACTAACGGTTTATGCATTATAGCAGTAAGTAAGAACAGTCTTGAGGCAAAGCCTAAATTGAGAAGATGGTTCTCACTAAGTATGTCCCCAAGGATGGTCCAAAACTTGCTTTGCTTCCTGTTAAGCAAATTTTAGACACAGGATATAGCATCATGGAAAATAACCAATAGAACGGAAGTCACATTAGGTGAGGTCAGGAGACAAGATGACTCCAAGGAATTAGGACATGTGTGTCAAGTGACAAGTTTTTTTTTTTTAAGTATTTCTCAAAACACAGACTGCTAGACAGCTTGACTTTGTAAGAGATTAGTGTACTCACCACAAAATAATTAATATATTCATGCTGCTCTTCTTTTAAAGGCACACATAACGCATATCAATCACAAAGTATGGTTTTATATTGTTATTACCATACTTTTTCATTCATGCAATCTAAAACCATATACGGAATAGATTATGAAACAGATACTTAGGATAACGAAAGAGCACAATCTAAATTGTCCTTGACCCTCAAATCCAGCTACTGTGGAGTTGGCATGTTCTCCCTGTGCATGCTGGGTTTTCACACACTCCAGTTACCTCTCGCATATTAAAAAGACGGATGGCAGGCTGTTTTAATATTCCTATATATATTTCCTTTACGGCTGTGAGTGAGAGCTTGGATGGCTGTTTGTCTCTGTGTGCCCTGTGATTGGCAAGCAACTGGTTTAGGGTATCACCCGCCTACTGCCCGAAGACAGCTGAGATAGGCTCCAGAATACTTGTGTCCTTGTGAGGGCAAATAGGATCGTGAAATGGATGGATGGATGGATGGCTAGGAGAGACTGGAGTACCTGGAGAAAACCCCACACGTACAGGTAGAATATGCAAACTCCACACACAGAGTCGGAATCAGATCTGAACCCCGGTGCAGTGAGGTTGACATGCTAACCACTGGCTCATCGTCATCACAGCAGTTGTTTTAGCACTAATTAGGTTAAAAAATATTTTTTTATTTTGTTCTAGACACCATGATTTTATGGCAGCTAGAACAATTTGTATCACAAACAGGAACACAATTAGCTCGTTCAAACGGTGTCACTGTCAAATATAGCCCAGAAAGTAGCAACCTCTTCCTTTTTATCATTCACTTGTCTCCAGCGTGAGTTTTCAGTGTGTGGGAATTCCACTCTGAGGATAAAAATAGAATATCTGTTTCCCATAGGTCCCACAAATGCATGAGAGCTTATAGGCCGGGGTTATCCTTGACGAATGAGCCATGACACCATGCATGCAGTCTTTAGCTTCAGGCGACCTCTTTGTGCTTTCTTCAACCACTTGAAGTGGGATTTCAGTCAAATGACCCATGACCCCCTTGTAAAGAAATTCAACAGCAATGTGACAAAGAGTCTGAGACAGACCAGCTCTCCTTTGCATCATCATAAACATGTCACTTGGCATACATAACTCAGAAATTTTAGAAGACATGGTTGGCGCCTTAGCAAAAAGGAAAAAGAGTCAAGACAATTACCTTCCTCCCAACATTCGTAACACCGATGCTCTTCCCACCTTCAAATCCCATCTCAAAACCCAACTATTTAAAATTGCATTTTCTGTGTAGCTCTATCTCGTTTCTATTTATAATTGTATTGTATTTATTGTATTCTATTTATAATTGTATTTTATTTATTATTGTATCTATGGTTGTCTGTGACTGTAAAGTTTCCTTGAGAGCTTTGGAAGACGCTTAAAATCTTCTTCTTTTCCTTTGGGCTTTTCCCTTCAAGGGGTCGCCACAGCGAATCAGTGTCCTCCATCTTCAGAGGTTTGATTCACATGTTTCTTTTGGCCAAGCTTTTACGTTGGATGCCCTTCCTGACACAACCATCTGTATTTATGCGGGCTTGGGACCGGCACAAGAAGACAATGGCTTGTGTCCCCCTATGGCTACAGAACAAGCAACTCAAAGTCAGTCAGCTTTATTGTCAAATATGCTAATATGCATGACATACAGCACAGAGGAAATTACTGTCCTCTCGGACCCAGCATGCAAGGCACTTAAAACTCCATGAACTTAATAAAGATGAAGATGCTCAGAAAAAGTTTCAGCCCCTAAAAGAATTTGATAGGAACTGGCTTTCTGAAAAATGACATCCATCCTTTCTGCTGCCTTTGAAAGACGCTTGAAATAAAATTTTATTATTATTGTTATTATTATCTCACAATAATTAAACAGAGGAGCAGGCTGAGCTGCGAACGAAATAAAAAAAAATGTTCGCTATTCCAGTAAAACTTAAGCTAATAAAGTCACTTACAGGTCACCGATTTGCATCAAATGAGAGTAAATATCAGTGTGGATACAGTATCGATGTATGTAGCGCTCTCAAATTCAGTTGTATGTACTGCATCCACCACATTTTCTGTCTTGCGCCACACTCAAGACCAACAAATTTGAGCTCGTCAGTTCATCCACTGTACACTTCTTCATGTTCCCATAAATACACCCAATGGCCTGATTATAAATTACATTTTCCCTTCCAGAGACACTCTTCGGATCCTAGCCAACATTTTTTTGGGGTGGTGGGGGGGGGGGGGGGGGGGCGACCACTTGTGAATCATGCAGAAGCAGACAAACTACGCCTCATTTCTACGTATTTTTGATAATGGGTTTGAGCTGAACATTTAAGGAGTTAATGTGTAAAAGCACAAAAGTGAGCAACATTGCAAGTTAGTGAGACAACTACGACAAATAGCATTTTCCCGAAGAAGGTGAAACAATTCATATTTGACAACGTACACGCATGCTCCGCCTGGTTGCTACACAGAGTTTGAAAAGTTCTGAAAAAAAGATGACCTTACTGTCAAAAGGAAGGAAACTATTAAAGGTCAGTGAATTGTGTTGAATTCTATGGTTGACAAAGGGCTAGGAAACTAACACAATTGCAGACAAGCAAGTTGTGACATTTGTGGAATGCACTAATAGCCATACTGCTTGTATGGCTATTAAAGATTTTACAATGGCCTGATCATCCCTAGATTAATTCTACATTCCATTACTTCCAATTGGGAATGTTTCATTTTCTATATGATAAGAGATCAACCAGCATTGTGAAACTGAATCTGGTTGGCCTTAGACGTTCAACATTAACAGCTTACTTTTGTGAAAATCAAAGACACCTTAATTAAGCCTGACGAACCATTCAGTGTTTGAGAGGAACCTAATTAAAACGTAATTACTGCAGTATTTGTCTGTTCTCTGATCTGTTAAATTCCTTTCTTACTTGGCTTTTCCTTCCATCGCTTTCTTTCTGTGGTCATAAATCACTGGTTAAATAAACTGCCTTCAAGTTAGTTTCCATGAGTGTGACATGAGCCCTCTTAAGTATAAAACAGGATGCTGTAGATACTTTCAGCAGCTCAGCTGAACATCGGATATTTTACTTCCCATGACTTTGAGCGTTAAATTTCAAGAACTACAGCATCCAAACTACGCATATTTACAGTAAATATTACAGCTCTGCATTACACATTCACTTCTTGTTAGTTTAGTTCCTACCTAAAAAAATACAGTGGATCCGTGCTCTTGGTGTGGGATAGGGACCCAGCCACAAAAATACAAAAATAAGCTTAGAATGCAAAGCCTTGAAGAAATTATTGGGGGGAAAAAACAGCACTGTCTCCCATTTGTTGTTGGTGAGAATGGGACCTGACAGTCAGTGTCAACATTTGAGAAGGCTGCATGCAGCACTGGAAAGTGACAGATGTGTCCACACGTTTCATGTATCTCTTTTTAGACAATCCACACATGCAAACTACACACAGAAGGGCTAGAGATGGAATCAAACCGTGGACCTCTCCACAGTGAGGAGGATGTGCAAACCTGTAGTGCACCATGCCGCATGTGACAAAAATTCAAACTACGTACACCAGAGTTGTGGGGAATTTGCATGATTTCTCTGTGTCTATGTGGGTTTTCTCCGAGTACTCCGGTTTCCTGCCAAATTACAAAAGCAGGCATGGCAGGCTGACAAAGACAAGTGGGATATGCTCCAGCACGTCCTGCGACCCTTATGAGGATAAGTGGATCAGAAAATGGATGGATGTGTCTATTTATGCTTCCAGAGTAGTTCGATGAGAAGGTTTCTTCAGCCGTCATCTGCACAAATTTGTATTTGTATTTAAATTCGTACAGATGACGGCTGAAGAAACCTCCTCATTGGTGGACCATTCCTGTGCGACTGAGAGCTTCCACAGACGTATTCCAGAGTAGTTGCTTCTCTGAATTAAAAGACGTTTGGAAGCACAGATGCAGCATCACTGTGCCAAAGCTCCAAACTGTGGACTTTGACCAATTCCCAATTGGTGTATGGGCTGGGTCATTCAGTATGATGATGTGATATCTTGGGGCAACTAATGTGAGGGCACAAGACGGATCTGTCTGCAACACGTGAGTTTGTATGCTCACAGCTCCAGAGTGCTATTAGCTCATGGTGGTATGGCATCATTCTGTTGGGAGTGTGTGGGGGAGATCATCTGCAAACACCTATAATACCACTCGGTGCTTGGATTGCAGGGAACTATTAGAGTTTATAAGGTTCGGCTGTGCCTGGCTTGTGTTTGCATTAGGATGAGATCTGGGGTCTTTGGAAACTGCAATGATGGAAACAGCCATGAACTTGTGATGCAAGCAACTACTGTGACCCGGCTTCTAAAACTCAAATTCTTGATTTACTCATGGCAATGGCTCTTTCTCTTGAAGTCAATTGTTCGTGCACCAACTTTTGTTGATGTCGATACAGCACCCCCAAGTGAGCGGTTCAAAATAACTAATAGTTTCAGTCCATCAAGCTTGAAGGGTGCCTCGGGCATGTTGTCATTTGACCATGTCTCTATCAAACAAAACAAGGAACAAGTTCTCATCTCTCTGGAATCACATAATGAAATCACTGTTATTATCCATTGAGTGAATGTTCGAGCGGAAGATAGATGGTATCGTGGTTTGTTGGCCTTCAGCTGAGCTAACCTTCCAGCATGTTTGCGTCGCTTTTGTTTGCGTGAGAAATGGATTAGGTTGTCCCTGTCCCTCCGTGGTGTGTATATGTCCGTTAAGTCAGATGGATGTACTTTTCAATGCAGATGAAATAGATTTTAATAAACTCGTTCTAAATTTGTTTCTACTTAAAGGACAACCGACGCCTCTGGACAAGTTCTGCCCTTAATTTGTAAAATCGCTTCAAATGACTTCTACTGAGCGTATTTTACAAAGATTCCACCACATTTAGCTATATTTTACGTTTTAAGACTCGTGCTGAATATTCAGGAAGTCTTGTTTTTGAGTGGGTGACGAGTCCTGACATCACGTCACGGAAGGAATGCCCCTGACAGAGAAAGGACACACAATGCATTTTGCGGTACTTTGTTGGGCCTGAAAACTTCGTGTTGATCCGTGTTGATGGCGAAAGACAACTACAGTAAAGTCTCGTTATATCGATATTCAAGGGAGTCCGAAAAAATATCGATATAACCGGGACTACGATATATCCGATGTTTGCATGTAATTTTGTCCGTGCGTGCATGAAATGTGATTAACCGGGACTATCGATATATCCGATATCGATATAACGAGACTTTACTGTATTTGATATTCGCTGACACAAATTCCCAGGAGACAAATCAGCCCATTTCCACGTATCTCTGGCGCCATCTTCTGCATTTTTTTGGTGCTACATTTCTGTCCAGATGCCTCAAAATGACACGGAATAAATTCTTTAATCGATTGCAAACATGTATGCTTTCCTCTTCAGTACTATTTGAATCATATTCATAACTGGATGAGTAACAAGAAAGCATCTTCTCCGAATCTGAAGCCATTGTTTTGATTCTCGAGCAAGGCAAGACGTCTTGGCGTGACACCACGAACAAGGGGGCGGGACCTTCTGAAACCGGCCACTTCCGGGTTCAATTTGAAGTAGTTTTAGACACTTTTAGACACACAAGTCATTTTTATTGGTGTTTTGCATTTGACTAAAAATATCATCCTGCGTGTTTTGGGTATTTTAGATGCTATAAAACGTTTTTCTGATGTCAGTTAGGAAACAAAAAAGTGGTGTCGGTTGTCCTTTAAACCGAGCTGTACTTCATTTAAGGCAGGGGTCACCAAACTACGGCCCGTGGGCCGTATCCGGCCCATCAGTACATTTGGCCCGGCCCCCTGAAATATATCAGAGATTTTTTTCCTATTTGGCCTAAAAAAATCATTTTACAAGTCAAAGGTCAGTTTTCAATCATTATCTGTTCCTATTTTAATCAATGTAATCAATCTATGTCGTTTATAATCATGATTGAAAAATACAAACACGCCTGCTCACAATAGAACACTAAAAGAGTCGGTCACAATGCGACGCGACACAAGAAAGTGACGTATGAGTTTTGCAAGGCCAAATACGAGCAGACAAACTCAAAGCTAAAAAATGGACTACTATCTCAGCAGAATACATTTGTACACCAAGCTCAGCTGAACAAGGCATCCGTTCGGGCCAGCTTTCGGGTTGCTAAACTGATAGCAAGCAGCGGTAAGCCTTTCACAGATGGAGTTTGTTAAGAAATGTATGGATGCTGTCGCGGAGGAGGTGTGTCCCGAGGGGAAAGAACCATTTAATGCCGTAAGTCTGTCGGCGAGTACAATCACCAGACGCCGTGAAGAAATCGGGAGTAATGTATATGCCCTGCTGCAGCAGAAGACGAAAGAATGTGACTTTTTTTCATTAGCACTGGATGAGAGCACGGACGTGCAAGACACAGCGCAAGTGCTCATTTTTATTCGTGGAGTTAGCGCAAACTTTGAGATATGCGAGGAGCTGGCAGCCCTCCAAAGTCTCGAAGGGACTACAACGGGAGAGGATATTTTTGACCAAGTGTACCAAACCATGGAGAAGTTGGACCTGAGTTACAGAACTGTAATGTTCTGAAAGACGCATTCAAGCCCAACAGTCTCATTGACTTCTATGCCGCCCTCCCAAACGACACATATCCAAAAAACACGCAATGAAAATGTCCAGTTTTTGGCAGAACGTATATCTGCGAGAAAAGCTTTTCTCGCATGAAACTGCTGAAATCAACGATGAAATCAAGATTGACAGATGAACATTTGCATCAGTGCTTGAGACTGGCAGTAACTACAATGGAACCTGATATTCAACGTCTCACCAGCCAGATGCAGGCCCACGGTTCACACTGATGAACATACATAGGTAAGCTCACTTTTCTGACTTGAATGAGTCATTCTGAGCATGAACAAATATAATCATAATAACATCTAGTGGGATAAAATCCATCTTTACAGCCATAATGATATTGAAATGTATTGTGCTGTGTAGGTGCTGTATCACTTAGTTCACTTTCTAAACCTGCTTCCTTTGTGGTTTTCACAGGGAAGTTGATGAGAGAGAGAGAGCTGCAAACAGCGGTGTCTACAAGCCGACTGGAACCTACAAAAGGATTATAAGGAAGGAACACAAGAACTTTAAGAGACTGTTCATATGTGTCAGAGATATTCTGCTCTGACAACTGAGCTGAACTTTTATCTGTTAAGATTGTGCAGGGCAAATACCCCTACAATCGTCACACTTTTTCTGTTACAAACTGACACCGGCCCCCCATCACAGAAGGGAAAAGTTATGTGGCCCTCACAGGAAAAAGTTTGGAGACCCGATTTAAGGGGTGAGCACCGGAATGACTCTAAAAATCACATTTGATATCATTGTAAAAGGGCTTCATGCTGGGAGCTCGTGTAGTCGCTGCACTCAGGGAGGCTTGAAAGCTTAGGTAATGTACAATTACATATCGAAGGATACATTTTAAAAAAAGTTAGAAAGTATTCAAACACTTATGTCATAATAACAACCAATAAAACTCTTCTTATCCTTTCGGCTTTTCCCTTCAAGGGGTCGCCACAGCAAATCAGTGTCCTTTATCTTGAGAGGTTTGATCCACGTGTTTGTTTTGGCCAAGCTTTTACGTCGGATGCCCTTCCTGACACAACCCTCTGTATTTATCCGGGCTTGGGACCGGCACAATAAGACCTATGTCCCTTTGTGGCTACAGAACAAGCAACTCGCTCAGTAAAAACCTCCCAAACACAAAACAATGCTCTGAGAGAGCCTGAACGAGACAAATTACGAGAGAAATCGCCAGAGAAAGGGAACGATAAAGTCTACGTCATTAAAGTTTGTCTACTTGCGGTTTACGATGCATCATCCTTGACCGGTGTAGATACATATGCTGGACAACACTCACTCAAACTCTGCTAAAATACAATGTAAATTCAATGACAATTAAAACAGTTTCCTCAATGAATGATTTCAAAACCAGTTATCCATCAACAAAAGGCTGAATCTTCATGTTTTACTTGTATAAGTGTCAGATTAGCACTTTGCAGCCTAAATAGACACTAATTTCATCATAAAACAATGTTTTTCATTCAGTAAGGCAAGTAAATAATTTGGCATTTTGTTGAAGAAATTATAGTGTACTTGTTTTCTGTAATTTTTCAGAGAAAACACTACATTTGAAATTCATAAACTGTGTATTTTCGGATTAAAGTAAGCGGTCCAAAGAATGGAGGGCCAGTTGAATATAATATTGGGTCATTCATCTTGTACACGCTACGGCATTGATAGTTTCAAATAAAAAGTAGGTTTAACTTTTAACATTTTGACATAAAAATTAGTTTGTTTGACCTACCACTCGGCAGCTAAGAATTTCTTAAGAGCATTGCCATGAACTAGATTTTGCATTTAAGTAAATTAGCACAAAATACACAGTGTACGCTCACACACGCAGAAGGCTGCAGGATGTCAGATAAGCTAAAAGTAAGCTATCTGTCTGCGATGGTGGTGCATTCAGGAGAACAATTGCTCTTGATATTCTCAACGGCTGTACTGTCCAGTTTTTTTTTCCTCCACACCAACTCCTTCCTTCACAATACATACAGTGGCTTGAAAAAGTATTCACACATTTTGTCACGTTCTGACCACAAAAATGAATATATTTTATTGCCATTTTATGTGAAAGACCAACACAAAGTGGTTCAAAATTGTGAAGGACATTTATACATGACTTTTATTTTTTTTTTTTAATAAAAAACTTAAATATGTTGCGTGCAAAGCTATTCAGCCCCTGTGTCAATACTTTGTGGAAGCACCTCTCGGTGCAATTACAGCTGCAAGTCTTTTGGTGTATGTCTCTATCAGCTTTGCACATCTAGAGATTGGAATTTTTGCAGAACAGCTCAAGCTCAGGAAGATTGACCGAGAGCATTTGTGAACAGCAGTTTTCAGATCTTACCACAAATGTTCATTTAAGTCTGGACTTTGACTGGGCACTAACACAGGAGTATGTTTTGTTTTAACCAATTCCAATACATAGGTTTAAATTTCTCAGTAATTTCTAAAACTATACCGACAATAGACTACATCACAGCTACTGAATCGGCTATTAAAAATAACAAACTTTCCTATGCAGAGGCAGATGATCTGCGCATTAAAATATCAGCCCTTCTTAGAAGTGCCAAACGACCTCTGTCCAACATAACATTAGAAGAGAGAAAGGCGTTAACTACTCTACAAAAAGATAAAAAATATTACTATTTTGCCAGCAGACAAGGGTAGGTGTACAGTGCTCCTCAACACATCGGATTATGAAGACAAAACAAATAGGTTAATCAATGATTATTCCACTTATGAGCAACTAAAAAGGGACCCTTCCAATAGATATGGCCTGCCAAAAATACATAAAGAAGGGTTCCCCCTCAGACCCATTGTTTGTAGCATTGACTCCTCTACATACAATATAGCCAAATACTTAAAAACGATCTTAGCTCCGTTGGTTGGTAACACAGAATATCATGTCGAGAACACCACCAGGTTTGTAGAGAGGATCAAAGACCTCATATTGGAACCTCAGGAAACATTGGCCTTAATACTGTGTATTTTCAATTTAGGGAGACCTTTTACAAACAAATTCATGGTTGTGCTATGGGCTCACCAGTTTCACCCATAGTGGCTAATCTGTACATGGAAGAGATGGAGAAACAGGCCCTCGCATCCTTCCTGGACACTGGTTTAGATATGTGGACGATACTTTTGTCAGAATTAAAAAACAAGAAATTCAATCCTTCCTAGATCACCTCAACTCGGTAGACATCAACATTACATTTACTTGTGAGGACATCAAAGGGAACCTACGAGCCTTTTTGGATTGTAAAGTAATTATAAAAGAGGACAAAGCACTAAAGACAGAAGTCTTTAGGAAGGCTACGCACACTGACCAATACTTGTTGATTTTAACCACCCTTTACAACACAAACTAGGAGTTATCAGAACCCTCCAGCATAGGGCTAAACTAACCGCAAGCGTTGAAGGCAGAGAAAAGGAGTCAAAACATATCAGGAGAGCACTCACAAACTGTGAGTACCCTCAGTGGTCATTTAACAAATGTCAGAAAGAAAGAATAGGAAATGAAACCAAAAATTCTGAAGACACAAAAAGGAGAGGAGTAGCAGTACCTTACATTGCAGTTTCTAAAAAACTAGACTCCTTTGGCAACACAAAATTCCTACTTATTTCAAACCGATAAACACTTTAAGGCAAAACTTTTTTTTCCACCCAAAAGATAGGCTGCCAAATGAAAAACAAAGCATGTAGTTTATTCAATACATTGTAAGAATGAAAATTGTAAAGAGCAGTACATTGGGGAAACTCAACAAATTCTCAAAAAAAGACTTCAACATCGCAGAGATAATACTAGTGGGCCTCAATCGCCAGTACATATGCACCTAAAAGCTAGCAACCACTCATTTGACGAAAATGAGGTTAAAAGAACATAGATGGTTTGAAAGGGGAGTAAAAGAAGTGATTTCCATGAAACAACTAAATCCTTCATTAAACCGGTTTGGTGGGGTGAGGTTCAATTTGGATCGTTCATACAATAGCCTGCTGAGGCAATGTAGGATTAGTAATAATGATGATGTGATACTGGTCGAAGTGGGGCAATCAGGCCAGTCGTTAGTCAGTTCAATAGGAACATTCAGTGGAGTTGCAGGGAGTAGTCCTCTGCTTGGTCGCCAACCAGAACGTGACAGTCTGCCACTGATCGGAACGACCAACACCTGTGCAGGTGCAGGCCGAGCCTACAGCGTCACCCGTTGGACGAAATTCAGATCGTGACAAGCTGTATTTATACTAAGGTTAGATTACACAATGGTGGACTCCATTTGATCATTAAGTCAACAGCTAATCATTCAACAATCATCAGACAACCTCTGAAGGCACCTGGTTGCACTCAGAGAAAAGGGGGTAAAATACTTTTGCACGTCACATTTTTCTTTTTTTTTTTTTTTGTCATTGAAAGTCATGTATAAATTTCCTTCTATGGTGATACTTTGGCATATGAACAGAAAGTGTATGTAAGGCGAAAAGTGTGTATTCCAAACATAAGAAACCATTAAAATGAGAATAATCCGTTCCCAGGTCCCCATAAAACATAATTTTCAACTAAATAAGCCTTAAAACTACACATATACCTTATTTTATGCATACTAAATGTGCTATGGTATTGTAATTAAAGAAATAAACTGGACTGTCTAATAAAGTCGATTTATTTACCATTGTGATAGTCGTTGATGGCTTGATGGAATGGATAACTTTTTGCATAGTGTCCCAAGGAGTTCAGGGTTGTACATCTTAGAATTTGTGATATTGCAACAGCAAGAGATGCAGGCAGACTCACTAGAAACCTCATTAATAGCTGGTTCCCTTGCTTGTATGTTCTCTTCAAATTGTACAGATGGCTCGTGTGGGTTATTTGTGGAGCCTGATTGATGGGATATTTTAACCTGGCCGTCAACACTCTGCCTTTGAACTATCAATGAAGTTGAAACGAGTCCAAATTTCACTGCTTTCTATCCATTTTCTCAACATTTCAGTTTTTTTTCACTTTTGTTTTTTTTGTCTCAAGCTCTGTCGTCTTCCTTTCGTGTGTGTGTGCGTGTGTGTGTGTGTGTGTGTGTGTGTGTGTGTGTGTGTGTGTGTGTGTGTGTGTGTGTTGCTGTTTCTCTATTGCCCCCGCTCGCTGCTGCGTGCGTCTCCTCCCTCCTCTACCACAGATCTTGACCAATCACGTGCAGCTTTAACCGAAGACGGGGGGTGGGGAAGAGAGGGGAAAAAAAGCTGGCTGACATTTTCAGCTACGTTCACTTCAGAGATACAGCTCCAAGAACCGGCTTGTTCACGAACGACACATCACTCATTGTGGCGCTCCGTGTGTTTCCCGAAAAATAGTTTGTACGTCAAGATTCAATTCTCGCGAATTTAACATTCGTAAAACGAAAAGTTCGTTAGCTAAAGCGTTCGTAAACCGCGCTCTCACTGTACTTCACAATTGTAAACTGCTTTGTGTTGGTCTTTCACATGAAATGCCAATAACATATATTCATGTTTGTGGTCAGAAGGTGACAAAATGTGCGAAAGGGATATGAATACTTTTTCAAGCCACTGTATCTACCTAGGAGCATGTAGTCACTCCATTGTGTTTATTTTTTTTAAACGAGTCTATGATTTTGAAGGACTTACTACCTGCAATTAGGTGATAAAAATAATTCCTTTGCAGTGGCGACTGTGAGACAAACCCATAAAATTACAAGCCCCAAATCTCCTCTATTTTGGGAACATGAATATAAATATAAACCTTAGCGAGAAAAAATGACCTGCTACTTGCTCTAACCTCACAGAGTTGGAGTGGGGATTGAGAGAATGCAATTAAAAAAAAGTTTCACAGCAAAGAAAGAAGCAAAGACAAAAGGGCGGGGAGTTTTATAAGAAGATTTAACCACGTTTTCCTCCTTTTTTCCATCCTCGCTGAACTTAATGTCGGCCGCCACGCTTTTGTTTACTTGAACATTGGCACTTATGTAATAGGTCTGTGTGTAAAAATGTCAGCACTAAAATCTGTCGTGACTTTAGTTTAGTTTTTATTTTAAGTGATGAGTTTTAGTTGGAACACCCCCAAATCAGAAGGAAACTACTTGCAAAACAGAAAATGGACGAATGGAAGGATGGAACAGAGCTCCAAGCAAGACATCAACTGACCCCCACCCCCTGTAAGTAAATGTAGGAAGTAAGAAGTCAGGCTAACACTTGATTGAAATCTAATTTACAACAACGAACAAGTCATCTTCCAAAAAGCATTTCAGAAAGCATTGGGTTTGCATATCTTGGTGACTCATGGGAGAAAACGGATCCGGCATCAATGAGCCTGCATGTTCGCTGCTCATTTCCTCATTCTCTTTGAAATCAGCCATGTAGAGTTTCATCCTTGTGATATTTTCAGAGGTTGATTTTGAAAACAGACTATTTCCAACTGGATGATCCCTCCGGACAACTTCTGTCCATAATTTGTAAAATCACTTCAAATGACTTCTACTGAGCACATTTGACAAAGATTCCACTGCATTTAGCTATATTGTACGTTTTAGGACTCGCACTGAATATTCAGGAAGTCTTGTTTTCGAGTTGATGACGATGCCTGACATGACGTCACGTCTGGAACGCCCCTGACCGAGAAAACGACACACAATGCATTTTGGATAGTGCTCTTGGTCTGAAAACTTTGTGTTGATGGCGAAATGAGAAGGAAAACACATAAATAACGAGATGGTGAATCGTTGTGTGTTGCACCAAGACTACTATTTGATTCTAGTTGACACATATTCCCAGCAGACAAATCAGCCCATTTCCAACGGAGCTCGGGCGTCATCTTGTGCATTTTCTAGGATGCTACATTGGAGTCCTGATGGCAAGTACTTCTTTAATCGATTGCAAACATTTATGCTTTCCTCTTCAGAACTATTTGAATCATAATCATAACTGAATGAGTAAAAAGAAAGCATCTTCTCCGAATCTGAAGCCATTGTTTTGATTCTCGAGCAAGGCAAGACGTCCTGGCGTGACGTTTCCGAACTGGGGGCGGGACTTTCTGAAAATGCCCAATTCGCAGCTCAATTTTTTGCAGATTTTTGACACTTTAATTCATTTTTATTGGTGTTTTGCATTTGACTAAAAATATCATACTGCGTGTTTTGGGTATTTTAGACGCTATAAAACGTTTTTCTGATGTCAGTTAAAAAAAAAACAAAAAAAAGTGACGTCGGTTGTCCTTTAAAGGACTTAAGGCGTGCAGCTGGACGAGTGGGTTTGTGTGAATGTGTTGCAGAGGCGGGGGAGGGCGTTCTCAAACGTGATCCTCATCAAGTGAGATTCGGGTCTATTCTTACCCTATTCGTGACATGCGCTTTTAATCATAATTAAAATGAACACGAAGACTAGGAGACATACACTCCACGTCACTCATTCTTTCGCATTTTCACCAAGGAAAGGGGGGGGGGGGGGCAGGTGGCAGCTGCGCAAACCCACCCCCGTCTTCTAAATCTCTCGCAGGCAGAAGAAACAGCTCCGTTCCACGACAGTCAGCCTGCCACTAACATTTGAATGCTTTGAGAGGAAAAGCCATGTGGCGCAGCGAATCACGAATCATAACACTCAGCCCCCGTAATGATCACACTTGCTTCAGCATACCGCCCAGCATAACTTCCCTGCAGTAGCTATGAAAAAAATCAGACAGAAAGCAACTTGACTTGTAATCAATATTGATATTTTATCGTAACTAAGTGATTCCTAATCGCTTTATCTACAGGCAACCAAAGCAGGGTAACGAGTACGGACAGTCGGTCAGTCAGCAAATATATTGGAAACCCCCCCCACCCCCGAACAACTATAGGAATCTTGTTGGTGTGGAACAAAAAGCAGAAATCTTTTCAGTGATCTCAGCGGTGGTTTCAGACGCAACCACCAATCACTCTTAAAAGGCATCATACAAACAAATACACATGGCGCTTACCTCACTTTGTAGCGATGTGCAATTGTTTAGCAGTCCATCATTCAACACTCTACAAACCAAGTTCGCGAAGGGAGAAGAAAACGGGAAGCAACAGGCGAGAATAGTAACGGGAAATAAAGAGATTTAAGAACAATATGAGCTAGACGAAAAGCTGACTGGATAACCGAGGGACTGAGACTAACGGACGCGTTGAAGAAAGCGGGTTTGTTAAAAACACGCGCGTACACGTCCGCGCGCACACGCTCAAGCTAACGCTTTCCCTTGCTCGCCTCTGCGGCTTGACGTCGGTCGTCACGTGACCTCACTCCGGAGTGGAGGGGAAATGCAAAGGGAGGGGAACCGCGAAGAAAAGAGACACAGAAGCCCGCGTTGCGATGGCAACAGGGACACTGCTCTGAAATGATTTCAATAGGTCAACACACGCACAGCTAACACACTCACAGACATTCAAACACGCAAAATTGAGTGGCACAAATGGCACAACCCATGCAGAAAAATGGAGTATGGCGGTGGCAGAAGAAGGGAGACGTGAATGAAAAAGGTATTGGAATTGATTGCCGTGTTCTGTTTCCAAACCACAATGGAACAACGAGAAGCATGATGAACTGCACCCACAAACACATATTAATCCCAAAATGACAAGAATGGTTGTCATTCTACAAAAGCTAAATGCCAACGTTTTCTTGACTCTATTACATGACGCACGGTTAACTCCAGGGTTTAATGCAACGTGGGGTAAATGATAAATGGAAGAGCATCACGCAGAGCTGAAAATGTGGCGCGCAATCACTTCCATCTATATCCATCCCTCAATGTCTAATCATAATGCAGGAAAATGTCTCATGAGCTCATCCTCCGCTCAACCAACAGCTTCTATTATCTGAATCGCATCCGCTGGTCAACAGAATGTGGGTGGCAGTGTAGCCGTAGTTTGGAAGGCGAGGCGAGGTCAGCCATGCGAATACTACCCCTGTTGAGAGAGAGTCGGTATGAAAGACTCATGCTAGGAGTGCCGAGATGGAATGAATGCGGAGCAGAGAATTGACGGTGTGCAGTGAAGTGTGGAAATGAACCGGTCTTGGGCATGACCGCCAGGTGTCCCGCTCAAAGTTGACATCATGAAATGAGCGTAGTCATCAGGACGCAGAGCGCAGAGGGCGCAAAGGGCTTGATGGTGTTAAAACTGTGGATGAACACATTCTGGGATTTAAGATGAGTGAGTGATTGCAAGTGAGGACGTTTCATGTATATGGCTGGCAAGCCATATATGGCTCTTTTGATGATTGCATATGGCTCGCTGATAAATCTAAATACATATTCTCGCTTTTTGTCTGTTCATTTTCTGTTGGGGCTGCAGTTGCCGGAAAGCGCAATTTTGATTGGATGACACTGACCTAGGTTGGCAGAAAGCACCATTTTGATTGGATGATAGTGGCCGTCATGTTGAAACAGGTAAATGCCCCCCCATTTAAATGAGCCCGGCGAGTAAAAACAAAGTACACTTCAGCTTGAATACACAGAGGATTCGCCTTTGTGGAGAGAAGAGATTCTGATTCTAATTTACAATGAAACAATACCATCGATGAAACAGTCAAATGTCAGTGACATTTTAACAAGTTAACGTTACGTAACGTACTGCTGGCTAGCAGTAACCTCGCCTATGGACCCGGCAAGATGTGTGTGTGCGTGCGTGTTGTCGCTCTCACTGAAAAACATTGCTAAATATTTTACTTTTATGGCTCTCTTCGTCAAAAAGGTTCCCGACGCCTGATTTAGAGGGTTAACCAGCCTGCCATGCATGTTTTTGGAAGTAAACAGGGAAAACCTATACAGGAGCGAGGAGAACATGCAAACTCCACACAGGGAGGCCAGAAGTTGAAATCCAAACCAACCAGTACTGGCACCTGTCAACGTATACGTTTTCCCCGTATTTTATACTTTTTTTTTCATCATTTTGAATAGTGTACGCCGTATAACAACTTTTATACGATTAAAAATATATTTTTTATCGCTGCGTACGGTCGATTATGAAAGCATAATGTGCGCATGCGCGGTAAACTGCATTTCCGCTTGTGTTAACGTTTTTTTAGCATTTCAAATAATATACAGCGTACTACAACTTTTATATGGGAATTGTAATTATTTATAAGGCAGCTATTAGCCAAGTTTGACAGGTATGCTGCGTACTAATAAGTTGATCACTGTATAATGCACTTATCCATCTGTAATCACTTCCTTAGGTCCTGTGAAATAAGGTGAGGGAAATATATGCGCTGACAGTGTTTACTGAATAAAGCAATGATAATTATTGTCTGTTTTGAAAACAAGGCAAAATACGTGACGCGTTTCAAATTGTGCATTTTGTCTCAAAGTTGTAATCTAACTTCATGTAATTGAATTTAGAATGTTTGTGTGTGTGTGCGTGTGTGTGTGTGTGTGTGTGTGTGTGTGTGTGTGTGTGTGTGTGTGTGTGTGTGTGTGTGTGTGTGTGTGTGTGTGTGTGTGTGCGCGCACGCACATTTGGAAGGAGAGTGTGGGCAAGACGCACAAGAGGGAATTCCTCCCTGCTGAAGATTCAGGAAGCAACAGCCAGGGCGGAAGAGAAGACAACTTGTCTCTCCAAAGCAAATCGTTGAGAGGTTCCCTTGAAAAGGAAACCGTGTCGTCTTTGTACGAAGCACACGCCTAAGGAACAACATTATTGCCTGAATGCCACTGAAATGATTTTAGTCAACGGAAAAAAAACAAAGTGGGAAATTCATGAAGTGTGAAGCCTTGACTGTAATTTAACATTCCTTAGGCAGCAAATATAAATAACTACAGTAATGTCGAGTGGGAAAATATCATAGCTGTGTGGAATGAGGTTTTGTAACACTTACAAAAGTAACACTTGTAAATAAAACCTGATCTCAAGAATGAAATATTTATTCAGGAGATGCATTCGAATCAGAATCAGAAAGCCTTTAAAGGACAACCGACACCATTTTTTTGTTTCCTAACTGACGTCAGAAAAACGTTTTATAGCATCTAAAATACCCAAAACACACAGGCTGATATTTTTAGTCAAATGCAAGACACCAATAAAAATGACTTAAAGTGTCCCAAAACTGCCACATATTAGCTTGAACCTGGGGAGATTCAGAAAGTCCCGCCGCCTTGTTCGTGATGTCACGTCAGGATACTCCTTCACAAACTGCCTTGCTCCAGAAAGTGTCCAAAAACGACTTCAAAATGAAACCGGAAATGGCCAGTTTCAGAAGGTCCCGCATCCTTGTTCGTGACGTCATGCCAGGACGTCTTGCCTTGCTGGAGAATCATAACAATGGCTTCAGATTCGGAGAAGAGGAAAGCATAAATGTTTGCAATCGATTAAAGGAGGCTGCGCAGAAAGAATAAATAATTTACATTAAATGAAAAATGAAAAATTACCAGATTACACCTGTCTATGACTTACTCTTGACGCATGTCAAAACGCCATTTCCAACGGAGCAGAGCAGTCGAGCACAAGCGAAGGCTAACGAGGAAGCTAACCGGAGTTAGCGATTTGGCGCTTGGATAGCGGAAGTTTGATGCATGTTTAATCATTTCGTCACATTGCATGCTAAGTGTGAGCTCACCTGGTGAAAGAGAGCAATCGCCATATTAGTGGAGCAAACCGATCGGACAAACATTCACTTTCCACCGTGTCATTTTTTACTCTGGAGCGCTGTCGAGAGAGGAGCTCTCTCTTTCTCTCTCTCATCTCAACATCTGATGTTTGTGTGGCGGTCTCCTTTGTGTGCGTAAAACCACCTCCTCTGTCTTCTTGTCACGTGCGAGTGGACAACGAGTCACTGTCACCTCACCAGTGCCGGATGATTACTACGTCTCCCGCCTCGCCCGTGTCTTGGACTTGCCAGTGCATGAGTGTGCTTCGCCCGAGGTGATTGTTTGCCGCGATCGCGTAAGTTTATTGCTTTCCGGGATCGCGAGCTTTTGCACCCTCGCGTGCCATTTGAGTTTGCTGATCTTGATAGGCTGGACGGATCGCCCCGCCAGTCTACTCGCTGTACCCCCTTTTTGGTTTCTTTTGTCGCGTTATTCCGGGTCCGTGGAATCTTCGGTCCCGCACCTTCTGTTGTAATAAATCCTGGCCAGCACCAACGTCTCTGCCGGCTGCTATTGGATCCAACCCCTTTTACCCAGGTTCCGACGATTAAGCTACCTCCTGTCCCGCTCGGAACGTGACACCTCTACCACGGATTTTAACCAATCACGGGCGGCTTTGCGGCTCTGATAAGCGGCTTTATCTACTGGATGAAACGCAGCTTATGCACCATCTTGTGCATTTTCTGGGCGCTACATCGGAGTCCAGATCTCCTTCACCGGTTTCATCGCTTGCAGACGGCTCAAACTGATATGGAAGGACTTCTGTAATCGATTGCAAACATTTATGCTTTCCTCTTCAGAACTATTTGAATCATATTCATAACTGTGTCACGTTTTGCAAGGTGGTGATGGCGGGTGCGGATCCCAAAAAGCAGGCAGGAGGGAGCAGGAGGTTATTTGACAAATTGTATTATTAAAATAAAGGTCAGCAGGAACAAAATATAAAACGTCAAAATGATCTGAACAGAAAAAAGTATCAAACGAAAACCAAGTGTAAAAGTCCGCCAAGGTCAAACAAACACATGCACAGCATACATAATGCATGCAACAAACAATGAACCGACACCGGATGGTCGTGCCGTGAGTCCTTTTAAGTGTCACTGATTAAAACGACCAGCACCTGCGAGGCTGCAGGCAGGGCTGACGTCGCTACCCGTTGGTCATCTGTCCGAACGTGGCAGTCCGCCACTGATCGGGACGACCAGCACCTGTGCAGGTGCAGGCGGGGCCGACAGCGCCACCCATTGGTCGCCAATCAGATCATGACAAACTGAATGAGTAACAAGACAGCATCTTCACCAAATCTGAACTCTCTGATGCCAGTGTTTTGATTCTGGAGCAAGGCAGTTTGTGAAGGAGTATCCTGACGTGACATCACGAACAAGGGGGCGGGACTTTCTGAATCTCCCCAGGTTCAAGCTAATATGTGGCAGTTTTGGGACACTTTAAGTCATTTTTATTGGTGTTTGGCATTTGACTAAAAATATCAGCCTGCGTGTTTTGGGTATTTTAGATGCTATAAAACGTTTTTCTGATGTCAGTTAGGAAACAAAAAAATGCTGTCGGTTGTCTTTTAAATTTAAAAGCCACACAATAAAGTTTCAATTCTGACCTAATGACTTTGTGAGGTTTGGTCAGAAACTATGAAGGACTGTGCTGCATCATGGCCAGGCTTGCTTGAACTATAAAAGTTTTGTCCATGTGTGTTCACCACTGACTTAATCTTGTCACTCATATTGTCATCTTCTGCCGTCTGTCTTCATTCACAGTTGACAGAAACACATTGGAAAATGTTGCAGCCAAATGACCGTCCGTCATGGCCCACTGCTATTCTGTGAGTCTCGGGCCCTCTGTGGCTTTATGACTAAACTCTCTGATGAAAGATGCACAAAACATTGGACTGATCATTGCCTGAGACTACTTTGATCAGACAATTTCCGAGTTAAGTGTATTTCTTTACCGACCTTGTTTACTCATAAGAACGGGCTTAAATTATAGGACCAAGTCACCAATTCTTATTTAATAACCACTGTATATCCATCGATTTACTGTACTGTGCACCTTTCCAGTGACTCATCACTGTCTGTATATTCACTCAACACATGAAACAATCCACATTCCCCAATTCGCAAACAGCATGTAAATTATTAACTCAACTCAGTTGTATTCATAGAGCAATTTCAAACAGCCATCACTGCATACAAAGTGCTGTACATAGAGCAATTATCCTATACATGTACACAAAAAAGCAATAAATCAGCAACAAATTAACAGCTACACACAGACGCAGACACACACACACACACACACACACACACACACACACACACGCACGCACGCACGCACGCACACACACGCACACACACACACACACACACACACACACACACACACACACACACACACACACACACACACACACACACACACACACAACACCGGTCAGCGACAATATGGAAGTAAAGGAGTTTCAGAATCTGTTGTGGCGGGCACTAGGACCAGGCATCTCACCCAGCAGGTGCACAGCAGGGGGCGTGTTTATGTTGAGAATATTTTACTGCAATTTTTTATGTTGGATCTAAATCCACCTGTTAGCAGTTGGAATCAACACGTGTCAACAACTAGTCGTGTGTGCTCCTTCTTCAAGTGCTACACTAGTGAGCCTGACGTTGGAAATGTTCATGGCAACAGAAGAGGAGATGTCTTCTACGGCCATTTCGCCACGACCGACGCTCCAACTCGCAGCCGCCGCCTCCACCACGAGGCTGTCCGAATTCTGGCACAGCGACCCGGCTTGGTGGTTCCAGCATGTGGAAGCGCTCTTCCACCTACGAGGCATCACGACATATGAGCAGAAATATTATCTGGCGTGGCGTCTCTCAACGAACAGACTACTCGTCGTGTGCTGCTGCTCTTACGCGCACCTCTACAGAGCGAGAAATATGCGGCGCTCAAACACCTGCTGCTCAGACTATTCACATTATCCCTTCCCAGACTTGGCGACAGAACAGCAATGGATCTCATGTACAAAATGCTGTTGTTGTTAGTTTCGGATGAGGGTGGATTCCTGTTCCCGCACATATCCTTCGCCAGCTCCCACCCTCAGTGCGCGCCGTGCTAGCTAACTCGACGTGCCTATCTACCGGCGACTATCGATGTTTGGCGGAAGAAGCGGATCGAGTGCTTCTGGAGAAATGGCGGTTCGCCATGCAAAGCATGACGGCCGAACCCCTGGGCGAAGTGGCATCGAGCATCGACCGGAACGTAGTGGCCGGAGTGGTCACGTGGAAATGACATGAGAAAGGCCCTCTGTTTTTTCCATCAGCAGTTTGGCGCCAAGGCTCGACGCTGCGTATCCCCCTGCAGCGACGAGGCTCCAGGAAACTCCAGCGCCGGCGCCCAATAGCAGCCGTGGACACCGGAAACGAAAGCGATCTGCTTTTCATTACGGGCTCCTCGTCAGGACGACGTTTCCTTGTGGACAGCGGATCATAAGTCAGCCTGCTGACGCTCACAGCCGCGGACAAGGCGGCAGGTGGATGCGGGCCTCCTCTGTGCGCAGCTAACGGCTCGCCCATCGCCAACTTTGGCTCCAGGTCGGTGACTGCGTGCTTCCACGGATGGGAATTCAAGTGGAACTTTATTGTAGCCTCGATCACAGTTCCGATAATCGGCACCGGTATTTTATCTGCTAATGCACTACTTGAGGACATTGCTAACCGTCGTTTGATAGACGCCATCTCGTTCCCCACTTTTCCGTGTGAGGCTGGAAGGCTAGGGCTGTTGACGCAAGCAAATTATTTAATATTTCTGAACGTCTGCTGACCGAATTTCCGTCACTATCTACTCCCACCTTTTCCAATGCCGATACTAAACACGAGGTAGAGCATTTCATTTCCACGGTTGGCCCGCCAGTTTTTGCCCACACTTGTCGCCTCGACGCGGCAAAATTGGTAATGACGAAAGGGGAGTTTGCTGTGATGAAGCGCTTGGGCATCGTGAGGTGTTCCAACAGCCCGTGGGCCTCACCATTACACATGGTGCCCAAAAGTCACGGTTCTTGGCGGCCATGCGGTGATTTTCATTGGCTAAACAATATAACCACTCATGACTGTTACCCCATTCCGCACATCCAAGACTTTTCCGCACATTTGACCGACGCTGTGATATTTTCGAAAGTAGATTTACTTTCACCAGGTGCCGGTACGGGCAAAGGATGTGCCGAAAACTGCGGTAATAATCCCTTTTAGCCTCTTTGAATTTCTCCGCATGCCTTTTGGCCTGAAGGGGGCAGCACAGACCTTTCAAAGACTGATGGATTCTGTCTTGCGAGGCCTCGATTTTGTGTTCCTCTATCTCAAGGACATTCTTGTGGCCAGCCCTTCACCAGGGAAACACCTGTCGCACTTAACGATGGTTTTCAAGCGTCCGGATTCGCACGGCCTCATCGTTAACCCTGTGAAGTGCCAATTTCGTCTGTCCGAGATCGATTTCTTGGGCCACCGCATTTCTCCACAAGGTGCCATCCCCTTACCTCCCTGGCAGTGGTAAATTTCCCGCGCCCAGCATAATTATTTTTTACAACTGGTTTCTTCCTCACGCAGCCGACCTCCTACAACCCCTCTACGGCGCCTTTAGAAAAAACAAGGCTAATGACCCCGTCGAGTAGCCTCTGCAACGAGCACAGTCCTTTCAACAAGCCAAGGACGCTCTCGCGAGTGCAACTCTTCTGGTTCGCCAAGATCTCAATCGCACAAGAAGCTTTGACTACCGATGCGTCTGATGTTGCCGTAGGTCACGTGTCTTGTTACGTGAGCCGCCATCCTCTTCCCTGTTGTGTTATGTACATGCCCACTGTACTGTATATGAATGCAATCGTTTTTTGCAACAATGTTTCTTGTTTTGTCTGCTGAAGCGCGATGATTTTGAAAATTATTAACATTCCATACTGTGTATTAAAGGACAGGCGATGTCACTTTTTATTCAAATGCAAATAAAAATGACTTAACGCCAAGACGTCTTGCATTGCTTGTGAATCCAAACAATGGCTTCAGATTCGGATAATATGCTTTCTTGTTACACATCCAGTTATGAATATGTTTCAAATACACTGTAGTTCTGAAGATTAAAGCATACATGTTTACAATCATTAAAGAATTATATGTGCCATTTTGAGGCAACATTGGGGGAACATCTCTTACCCAAAAAAAAGGGGGAGCTAATGGCCAGCTCCGTTTCTTATATGGCGCTTGGCTGCCCTCTTTTGGCGGCTTTTGTTTAATATAGTTCGGCGCAGGATCGGATATATCGATAGTCCCGGTTATATCGATATTTTTTCGGACTCCCTTGAATATCGATATAACGAGACTTTACTGTATTTTCAAATGTTTTAAGGATTCTTTGTATGTACAATGTATGTTGATGTACCTTGCACAACTGAATAAGCCAATATTGCCCAACACACATAATAACTACATATACATAACATAATAAGTAACTATTTACATTTTTTTTAATTACCTGAGTTTACTTTGATGACTTGCACTGAATTGAATCAGCCAGGGATGCATAGTACGGACAGGAGCTGCTGACAGCCAGCCTCAAGCACATTTCCAAATGTTCATCATTCATGGTGGAACGCTATTTGGACTTAGTGATCTTCATGTAGGAAAAGGGTGACTCACATAAATAAGTGGAGCCGAATAATGCAGTCAAGGAGGTAGCACATTTCCTCATGTTGGGGTACTTTTCCTGTGTGAGTAAGTTACAGAACTGTCCATGAGCCCTGGACTTCAGCAGTGAGAACACTCACAATCTCCGATGTCTTTCCACATTTGCTGGGTTAAATCCTCAGCAATGGCTTCACAGCGCCCCGTGTAACTGTATGTCTTGACAGCTGCAGAGCTTTGATTGAAGATAATATCTCGGCCTTATTTTTAAAGTCTCTGAACAAGGAGTCAGCTGCTTCAACGAATGCTTCTTTTACCATCTCTCCGTCTTGGAAGGACTTATTGTTTTTAACGATGGCGTGACTCACCCGGAACGATGCTTTGGTGGCGGCTTCCGCTTTTGAAGTATGTTGAGTGAAAAATGACTGCTGTGGGGACAACTGGGATTTTAGTTCGGCCACCGTTCTCTTTCTCAGCTGGCTTTTCGGCGGGAAGTCAATGTCGTATTTTCCATGAACAGTCCGAAAATGCCGCTCCACATTTTCCCATTCCGTATGAAAGTAATATGTTTTCCCCCCTTACTTGGTCCCGCTTTCTCAATCATTTTGATCACCATATGTTTTAGCAAGGGCTTAAAATCTGAGGTAATTCGCTGACTAGCTTGTAAATTCTGCTGCGTTTAGCGCCGTTGTTTACGCATGCACGGCGACCTAAAGGTAAAAATTCAGTTGTCATCAGAATGGTTGCCCTGTATATCAATCAATTGACGGGACGTTTGATAGGCTGACAAATGTTTTTTTTGATTGTCACGCTGCGATCGACCAGTACTACCTCCGCGATCGACCAGTAGATCGCGATCAACGTAATGAGCACCCCTGATCTAGATCCACCTGTTAGCAGTTGGAATTAACATGTCTTCCTCAACTGCTACACTGTGAACTAAATTCGCCAAATCAGGCGATATATTAGTGTACACTTTAGTAGTACTTGTTTTCTTTTTTTAAAGATAATATGGTGGCACTGTAGCGGACTGGTTAGCACATACTGTAAGTGTCACTGTTTGGTCATGGCTGCCATTTTGGGATCCAGGCTTTCCGTGTGGTATTTGTCTTTAGTTGGTCTGGTTTCCTCCCTCTTTTCAAGATTAGCTTGTTAAATTCGTAGAAGACTATAAACCACCCACTGAGCTAAAGCTAGCAGTCAATTAAAAATATGATTTACAGGCTAATACAGGCTGACCAACGCTTCAGCTCACGAACTTTTCGCCTCACGAACATTAAATTCGCGAACTTATAGTCTTGGCTGACGAACTAGTTTTTGGCGGACGAACCAAACCACGCGGTCGAACAGCGCCACGGTGGCAGGCGGACTAGTTTTCGTCACCCACTTTCTTTGAGTGAGTGCGGACGTGGTTTGTTATCGAGTGTACTTTTGCTATCATGGGACCGAAAAAGACCCCACCACAGGCTCGTGTTAAGCCTGATCGAGCAGAAGAAGGAGATCATTAAAAAACACAAACAAGGTGTGTGTTTGTGTGACTTAGCGTCCCAGTACCAGTACGGCAAGTCAACCATTGTTATCCTCCTGAAGACTAAGGAAGCTGTTAAGGGGTGCGTGGTTGGCTAAAGGGGTTTCTGTGGTGTCTAAGCAACGGTCTCAGGCAGTAGAAAAGGTTGAAAAACTTCTGTTGATTTGGAATAACGAAAAGCAGCTAGCACTGGACAGTGTGAGTGAGGGTAACTCCCTCCCTCCCTCCTGCTCCCACTCCATTCCATCAATCCATCAACTACCATCACAAAGGTAAATAAAACGACTGCGTAAGCTCTCAGTCGTACAGGTGTGGTCCATCGATGAAAAGGTAGATGAAAAGTCAGCCGTCATCTGTACTTCTTTGAGGGTGTCGGACGTTTTTGCTTCTTATCCCAGAAACCTCGTCAGCAAACTAAAGTCTCCGTGTGTATCCCAAAAAATAGTTTGTATGCCAAGGTAAAATTTTTATAAATGTAACGTTCGTAAACCGAAAAGTTCGTAAGCCAAGGGTTTCGTAAACTGAGGTTTCACTGTATATGGAAAAGGTTTGAAAGTATACCATTCATTGGGGGTGCGCCTTATAGTCCCTAAAATACGGTCTTGATTTCCAGTAGTGATGTGTTGTGTGCATTCTTAGATCCTTGGAAAACGACTTTCCTGCTTTAAGGTGTTATAGGGTGGTTGTTTCGCTGTACTTTGCATAAAAGTGCTGTAAATATTATGAAACATTTTCAATGAAATGCTCAATCCACATGTGAAAAAAGTGGATGAATAGTCATAAAAAATGCCATTGTCTGGACTTAAAAGAAATTCCCACTCAGCCTGTACGTGAATGGAGGCTGTGAACCTAACCTAATTTCTAACAGGTTTTGCAAAGTTGTACATGTTGTAGTTGAAATTACCAGAAATTTACAGCAAAATGTTACCCTTGACAATGCAAGATTTTAAGCGTAACGTTGAAAACAAAGCAATGCACAGTGTTTAGCCGATAAAACGCCATGCAAAAATAGTTTGCTTATCTCCTAGGATACCATCCCATGCAGTGTGGGTGTCTGAACCAGACATGCTTCCTTGCGCATTGGCTCAACCACTTAAAAAAAAAATTAGCCAGTGCAATGTGTTGTCTCGCTAGCATTTGCACAGTGGTATACTCCCACATACAACCTCTTTCTCTTGTTCACTCGCTTACTCATTTGCGGCAAAATGACAGCCACCGTCATCATCCCACTCATTGCTGCTGCTCCCTCATATAACCATCGCTCTAAGATGCTTTCAACCCACCGCTCCTTCAGCACAATCTGGGTGGAGGAGGAAACCTTTGGCATGAAGATCTTACTGAAAGTAATGACTATTCTCATCTTCAATTTCTGATTAAAAACAAATAGGAGCTTTGTATTTAAGTTTGCCCACCCTAACCAACTGCATTCTACAAAACAAACAGTAAAAAAAATATTCCAAATATATGATGTTCACCTGCGATTGGCTGGCAACCAATTCAGGGTGTCCCCCGCCTCGTGCCCGAACACAGCTGGGATAGGCTCCAGCACCCCCCGCGACCCTAATGAGGAATAAGCGCTACGGAAAATGGATGGATGGATGGATGGATGGATGATGTTCACCAACCATTTTTGTCTTTTTTGCTCTCAACCTTTTTTTATACACTGACTCATGTGTTAATGATTTTTTTTCTCCCACACCTGACGGATATTGATTGATATTTACATTTGTTTTATTTGCAAAGTAAACTAAAATCTTGTTTTAATTGCATGTGCAATATATGTGCTGGTATTTTCATTTGAAGCCATAAAGCAATATAAACCGGCCTGTGTCATACCTTACAGGACAAAAGTATGTTCAAGATACAGTGAGACCTCAACTTACGAACTTAATTGGTTCCCAGACAGTGTGTAAGGCGTAAAGTGTGTATCTCATTTTTTTTCCCCCATAGGAAACCATTAAAATGGGAATAATCCCTTCCCGGGTTTCCATAAAATATACTTTACAACTAAATAAGCCTTAAAATTACACACAACATACCTTCTTCTATGTATAATAAATGTGCATTGTATCATAAAGTCACTTTATTTACCTTTGTGATGGTCATTGATGGCTTGATGGAATGGCGTTGGAGGTCGAAGGTCAAAGGGAATTGCTGTTTGGAAAGAGGCACATTACATGAGGACTGTAATTAAAGAAATAAACTGTGCTGTAAAATAAACTTTTATTTACCTTTTTGATGGTCGTTGATGGCTTATGGAAGGAGAGTTACCTTCCATAAGGACTGTTGGTAACTTAACCTCTGGTGTGGCTTCTCTTCTTTTTTCTTTGCAGACTTCTCATCATTTTTGCTGATTAAAAACCTTTTAATTGACACCTGTTGCTTTCTGACTCGTAAGGTCTTACGAAGCTGAGGCATCACATTATTGTTCATAATGTTGGTGATTGTCACAGCCAGTCTTTTCTGAATGGGACTGTTCGGTAAAAGCCTGCACATCTTTCCACTTTGCCAACATTGCCTTTATGAGCTCACATGATGCTGCAGCCATCTCCTCCTCAGATGTTCTCGAACCATCTGTTACTGGCTTTAAAACCCTCAATAAGCGCCGAACTTCCAGGTTGCCGCATGGCGATATCGGCGTGAATTAGCCGTGCTTTCTCGCATAAAATAGCTTTCCTCACGCTGTCGCCGGATAGCTGCTTTTCGTTAATCCAAATTAACAGAAGTTTTTCAACCTCTTCGATTGCCCGAGACCGCTTTGAGAGCACGGAAACACCTTTTGCAACAGACGCACCTTTGATGGCTTTTCTGTTCCGGAGAATGGTAGCAATGGTTGACTTAGCATAGCCGTGCTCGGCCACTAAATCACACCTCGTTCGTGTTTTTCAATTATCTCCTTCTTCTCAGCGACAGTGATTTTATTTTGTGTCTTCTTGGGCTGAACACGAGCCAGTGGTGGTTTTTTTCGGTCACACCATCGTAAAATTATCAGCAAAAAGCTCCAAGTAGGCGATCGATGTGTGCATTCAATGAGAGGGGGTGTGGAAAGCAGCGCCGGCTGGAGCGCTGTTCGGTCGTGGCTTCCGCCGAAGATAACTCCGCCAGATCCGAAGGTCGTGTGCTTGATGGACCAGCCGTGGTGGGTGTGTATTATGAAAATAGTGCTTATTATTGTCACATCACTTGAGGCTCGAGGGCTGGGCTCGAGTGACGAAAGGAAAGCGGGGAGTGCGGATCCAAAATACACGGCGAGACAGATAGTCGTGAACAAAAGTCTTTACTGAGGCACGCATGAAAAAAATGACAGCAGGATGAGGTGAGTGAGGGAGATCGGTGACAGCTGATCTGACGGCACGGAAGTAGCAGGGTAGCTTCCAGAATACTCCGACGGCGACTGTCTAGCGCGATCGGTAGATATAGTCAGAAGGCACAATCAAGGGAATGACAATCAGCTGTGGGGACCCAGGTGCGTGATGATGGGAGGGGCCGTCTCCCCGGGAGCAGCGGAGGAGGTGACAGGAGGGGCGGGGCGCGCCCAGGACGGCGACGAGATGTGACAATTATAAGGTTTAATTTTCATAAATTTGACGTTCGTAAGATGAAAAGTTTGTAATATAAGGTGTTCGTAAGTTGAGGTCTCACTGTATCTAGAATGTCATCTGTTGGTATTTTTCAGCAAGCAAGACAGCATGAGAATTACAACTCAATTCTAATACAGTGGTACCTTGGTTCTCGAACGCCTCACAGTTCGAACAAATCGGCGTTCGAATGAAATATTTGAGATATTCTTGCTTCGTAGTTCGAACACCAATACGAGTTGCGTGAGTGCGTACACGTGGGTGGGGTGCTGAGCGGCATACGGCTGTATCGCTCTCTCCGTGACCAACTGTTGTCGCTTGCGGACGTGCTGCGTTTTGCTCTAGTGTTTAATATTGGTGTACGAAGAGTTTTAGCCCCTAATCATCATGCCTCCAAAGAAAGTAAGTGCTGCTAAAAGTGACAAAAGAAAAGTAGTGCGCACAACTATTGCATTTAAGAAAGAAATAATCGCAAAATATGAAGGAGGTGTGCGAGTGTCTGATCTGGCGAGGGAATACAGCATGGCGAAATCTACCATCAGTACGATATTAAAGAATAAGGAGGCTGTGAAATCTAGTGATGTGACCGTGGGAGTGAGAGCAAGTGTCATTGGATAGATATTTGAAGAGAAAAGAACATCCTGTAGCCGAGTCATCCGTAGCTGTCACGTTCCGAGCGAGAGTGACGGCAGTAGACTCGTCGGAACATAGTGGAATGGTTGGGATCCCAAAGCAGGCGGCAGAGACGTACTACCCAAGCAGGATGTTTATTCACAAATAAAAGAAAACACAGCGAGTAAGAAGGCAGGGGGTGATCCGACCCGCTTACTACGCCAAAAAGCAAATGGCACGTGACGGTGCAATATTACGCAATCCCGGAAGATGACATCAATTTACGGGACGCGGATACACTCGCGCATCGAAGGAAGAGTCCAGGTACGGTGGTGAGTTGAGTCAATCATCCGGCATTGTCGAGGTGATCGCGAACCGTATAAATGCCCCGTGTCCGTGATTAGAGAATTGACCGTGGGTTGAGGGCGGCCGGGAGAGGCAGCCCCGCCCCCCCCTCCTCCCCCGCTATCAACTCGCAAGTGACAGGAGCAAAGAGATGGTTTCGGTGTTCGAACAAATCGCTTTTCGAACAGGGTCCTGGAACGGATTATGGTCGAGAATCGAGGTATCACTGTATACTGTAACAACCGTTTTGCGGAAATCAAAGTTGAAAAGATGTTTCACTAACTTTCACTAATGAATGAAAAGAAAAGGAAAGTGCCCATAAATTTGCAAAACCCACGTATGACTTCATCCTTTGACACTGGAAGAAGGAATTCATGCCAATCAAGCAGATGGACACAGACGGAATTTTACAGAATGAGATGCGCACAAGCACATTCATAAGCTGAGACAACTCAACCAGATGGAGTGTGCAGCTGACTACAGGGAATAATACTCAAAGTGAGGATAATCACATGTAAAATGGTAATTAATAAATACAAAATGCAGATTGAAATACAGAGTGACGAAAACCACTTTTTGCCCTTGTGTGCTCAATGCGCTTCACACTGTTACCTCATTCACCTCCCGATGATGCAACATCTGGAGCTCAAGGACTTTTTTAGCCGCGATAGCTTAGGATCAAGCCACCAACCTATGGGTTGCAAAACGATCACCCTCCCGCTGAGCCATGCCGCTGCCTCCCCATGCAAATTACAATAAAAACCCTCATAAAGTTATACTGCAATTAATTTCACTGCGCTTCTCCCTTCCGTCTCATGTTTTGGTCACATTAGCATTTTCGTGTGCCCCACTCCAGGAGCTACCATGAGGAGGTGTCCACCAACCGCTCAATTTACTCAGGCACATCAATGCAATCTGTGTAAAATAGCCAGGAACAGACACTGTGCAGTAGTAAAGCCATTCGCTAGAGAAGGCCATCATTGTCATGTTTGCCATTTAGACCCTTTACTTTTCACAGATGAAAGAATGACGGACGTGATTCCACTCTACTGTAGTTATAGAGCATTTATAAACGACAACTGGTTTGCACATAGAGCAAAAATAATTCAAACAACAACAAAAAAAATCAAGTCTCATGCCGAGTCAAAAGACAAATAGAAAAATTGGTTTACAAGATGCGCAGCAAGATGGCTTGCCAACCATTCAGTGGTAGGTAATTGCGTCGAGAAGAACCAGTAACAGAAACGGCTCGATCCCTTCTGACCCTGCGCTCACTTCTTTGGTATCTCTAATTGTGTCTGGTCCACAGACCTAAAGCACCAGGCAGGTCCATGGGAGCTTCAAGAGGTAATATAGGATGGGACCATTGAAACCAAATAATAGGATCGTAAAAAGAAGTGTAAAATGTGTAGGGAGCCAGTGAAAGGATGACATAGTATGAGTTACATATTCCCTTTTATGAGTGCCAGTTAAGCTAGCAGCATTCTGGACCAACTGGAGACACTTAATGGCGGATTGGCAGACTCCAAAGTAGAGTGCTTCAGAATAATCCAGCCAGGATGTCACAAAGCCATGAATTTGTGTTTCAAAGTGCTCTTGAGAAAGGAGAGGCTTTACATTAGCCAGCTGCTTAAGATGAATGAAGATGGATTTAACTGAGGTGCTAATTTGCCAGTGCAATATAAAGTCTGGAAACACCGCGGGGAACCTTATGCTGCCCGCAATATGCGCGAGCATTACCACTTGGTCAGTGGCTAAGAAATGATTTGAGGAGGCATTTCTTTGAAAGGCCGCACAACTCTCCTTGGAGAAAACAGAGCCCCTTGACTGATCTTCAGAAGACTGATCTGTGATCTCATGCGCGTTAAATTCCATATTTAGTCTCTAGCGTCCTCTATTGGACATTAACCGTTCCAAAATAAACAATTAATACAGTACGTACATTTTACTCAAGCCATTATGCAACTAAATATTATTCATTCAGTCGTTTTTCGAACTGCTTTATAATAATAATAATAATAATAATAATAATAATAATAATAATAATAATAATAATAATAATAATAATAATAATCATACATTTGATTTATAAGCGCCTTTCATAACTCTCAAGATCACTTTACAGTCGTAGGCTAAGTTGTTCTGTGGGTGAGCAGCGGCAGCCACACGCGCCAGCGGCTTTATCCTCACTAGGGTCGCTGGAGCCCATTCCAGCCGTCTTCGAGCACCCTGAATTGGTTGCCAGCTAATCGCAGGGCACACAGAGACAAACAACCACCCTCCCTCACGCCTGGGAACAATTTAGAGTGTTCAATCAGCCTGTTTTTGGAATGTGGGAGGAAACCAAAGGGCCCAAGAAGAACATGCAAACTCCACATAGAAAGGCCAAAGCTGGACTTTGACCCGGTACTTCTGCACTGGGAAGTTGAGAAGCTCTGTACTTGAGTCCCAGGCCAACAGATTACTAATTTAAAGTAAATTGACTGGACAAAGAAGAAAGAATTGTTTTATGGATACATGTCTCACCAAAAACACAGCAATGATCTATGACTAAACTATAACAATTGCCTGTCTTTGAATGCAATTACGTTGAGCATAGTTTTTACATTTGCAAAGGACAAGGAAATCAGACTCTTAATACAATGTAAAATCATAAGCAGAAAAATGGGAGAAAAAAGCATAAAGTTTATTTAGTTAAATGTTATATTTTGAATAAATGTGTTGGCGATTCTACCACATCTTGCGCATCTATCACCCTCATTCAAAGCTCCCTTGTTCGAGTGATTTACAATGCAACAATTGACGATGAAAAGGAACCTAGATAATAAAACTGTGCATGGAAGCTATTCTATAGGACATATATAGGTGATGTTCCTGCAAAAATGGATTTCTGTTCTATAAAAGTACAGACATTCTTCCTCCGCCAACTTTAATAACAGAAAAAAAGACCACTAGGTGGGGATACAACCTAGAATATTCTTCTAAAGAAAGGGTACCAGTGAAATGTATCGATAAATCCGTGTTGACTATAACGAGGAGAGAGGCTTAATTTCGAAGGTCATTGATTTAATACCGGCAAAAATCCTGCAGAAATAGCAAGTGAACATTTCTTAGGGGAGAGACTCTTGAAGTCATCTTCATTTACTGACATGACAAATGCATCCCATCTAATAACTTCACACCGATCACGAGAGCAGAGACTCAAAAATAAGTCCAGCATCATTTGAAAAAAAATAGATAGCTACGCATAAAGCTGTGGCAGATGCCTTCCAAACGATTTCATGAACAAAACGGTACTTCATTTCAGATGTTGAACGTTCCATTGTACAACATGCACTGTCTAAAAACAAATAACCGTTTAATTGTTGGGAATCTATAATTGCTCATATCTAAAACGAACTGGCCAATAACACAATACACGACTGCATAATTGAAGACCAAATGACATCCAAAGATTCAACAACACCAACAGCGTGAAGCAAATACGTAATTCTATTATAAGTGAAAGCTCAGAGATGCATGTAAATGGACTCAAAGACAAAAGAATGTGCCCATAGGAGTGATTCCAATTCAAGGCTGCACACAGGGATAACTCACAGAGAGTGAGCTTTGTGAAACGGGATAGAAGTTGAACAATGAAAGGGGAAATGCATTGAATGAGACAAAAATACTAAATGTGACAGATTATTTTAGAACCTGTAAATTATGTACGCCACACGTAATCTGTTAAATTGTTATTCCCCCAAAAAGATTTACCAGAGGCTTCAATGGCATGCAGCTTTTTTTCACCTAATGAATTAATCAGGCACAGTAATTACTATTTATATTGTCCTAAATGTGCCCAAATGCAACAAACTGCACTTAACCAAATTACCCCCGACAGGCAAAAAGCCAAATTCTGGACAAGTCGGTGAGCGCACATAATTGAAAATGTTAGATTTGACATTGTCAGGGTAAAATTGCTCTTGAGAAGCATTGCAAAGCCATTTCATCCACAGTAGGTTTTTACTTTTTGTCAGTCACATTGATTGGATATTTATATTGAATTTGTTGTGATATTCATCATGCAATGGCCTAAAACCATCAAGCACTACAGTGCTTCATTTATATAGTTAAGGGATGACAGGAAATGTGTAAAGTCCATCAGAAGCTGGTACCATTTGTTTCTTTCCTTTCTTCATGATAAATTGCATGGCTTTCTTGAGTTCAGGTGGCTACCCCATTTTCCGGTGTATAAGGCGCACCCAAAAGCCACCATTTTCTTTCAAAAGATGACGACCCTGCGGCTGATATGCAGATGCGTCTTCTATGTGAAGTAATATTGAGCCACAGCAGGTCTGGCAACTACTGTCAGGAGCCACCGATTCCATTTCCCCCTGTAGAGGAAGTAGTGCGTAACCCCAGCCTCTACTGGAGCGCCTTATAATGTGGTGTGCCTGATATTTGGAAAACTTTTAGATATTTAGATATAACATTTGGAAAACTTTTGTCATTCATTTAGGGTGCGCCCTACAGACCGGTGCACCTTAGATATGGGAAAATTTTGAAAATAGACCATTCATTGGGGGTGCGCCTTATACACCGGAAAAGACATAGTTGTATTAAGTTCATCCTGTCTACTTGATATCTAATTTAAAACAGATTCCTATCTTACAGACAGTGTACTGTGTCAGAGGGACACTCTGACGAAGGCGGAAGTAGACGCCGAAACATGTCAGGTAGAAGGAGAAGATAGGAATCTGTTTTAAATTAAACCGGAAAATACAGTATTTTAATGCGGTGACACATCCATCACCCAGGAATGATTCACATTTGTCCATAAATTAACATGCACCGATCACACAATATTCTGATCAGTCACACAGTTAAAAGAAGCAATACAAGAGCAGCGTTGCAAACTCAGTATTTAACAAAGGGATGTCAGACATCACATGCAAAAAGACACTCTTGCAAACAGATATAAACGGACACGACAAACTTGACGACAGAGTGAAGAAACACTTTTGTGGACATTAAGTGATTTAACAATGACGAGCTCGTCGAGAGCTATCTAGCGTTTAATTTGCTGCTATTTTCAAAGTACATGCCGGTGATACGTGCAAGCACCCGTCGTTTTCAAGCGCCTTGTTAGCGCATCTCACACTTGAACTGTAGATTGTGTCTTGACAGACGACTGGTGCATGGAAATTAGATGTTGCCACCTTCTTCTTTTTACTTTTAACACATAATGAACATGAGAGTTTTAAATGTAAAAACATAATGGCTTGTGAATGTATTCGGTCCTCTTGGACTTTTTGATCTCCTGCCATATTTCAGGCTTCAAAAGTAAATTTTTCTTAAATCAACACCAAATGGGGCACAGTTGTGACGTCGAACGAAATTCACACAATATGAACATTAAAAAAAAACCAAACTGAGACAAAACATTCTTATTCAGTCAGGTTGGATTGAGTCTATTAGTGAACGGCAGTGTTGCAATTTTTGACAGATTTACAGATGGAACTTTTCATCAAGACGAATCACACTCCTTTTGTCTTCAAAATGCATTGAAATGCATTGCATTTGGCCATTTCCAAAAAGGACTAAGGAGTCTGGTCCATCTCCAAGGTAGAAGATTGAAAATCTACATTGTGCAATGGCAACATTCTAAAATCTAGAGATATGCGACCACATGTGACCACTGTTAACTACCAGAAATTCAATAAATGTGTCTGTAAAATCAAGTCTCAGAGAAGGTTGCCGCACGGGTAGGCCCTCTTGTTTTCATTGAACCCTGGTGAACTAAACTCCGGTCGTCCGTCAACATCAAAAGTGACACAAGCCAAACAAGCGTTCACCACCCAGCTTAACGGTAAGAACTGTAAATGTCTTAATGTGCAAGAGGACAATAGAATCAGAAAACGCAATTTAAATAGGTCAAATATTGTGAATGTGTTTCATGTCTGTGCGCGCATGCCTCGACGAATTGGTCAGCGTCACAATTATAAATTACAATTTGTTAATTTCTTTTAGAATCAGTCAATGGTGGATTATTTGATTTATATATATATATATATATATATATATATATATATATATATATATATATATATATTTTTTTTTTTTTTACTCAAAGGATTTATTATACATGAAGTAAACTCCAATCCTTGCAAAAATCTCTTTGTTCAAAGAGAGCACTGTTTTGGAATAATTATTCCACAAGATTTTATCCAACAAGTTGGATGGGGCCTCTGATTTTGAAATCTTCCAAAAATAAGAGCTCGCACTCCACCTTTGCCAAGAGCTGCTGACTCGCTGCCGACTATCACAAAAGGCAACACCGAATATTCAAAAGTCAAAGTCAGCTTTATTGTCAAATATGCTAATATGGATGACATACAGCACAGATGAAATTACTGTCCTCTCGAACCAGCGTGCAAGGCACTTATATATTCTTTTTTAACAAACATAAACACGAAAACGGAGAGAGCTGAGCCGCTGCGTGTTCACGCGCCGCCATCTTGGGAAAAAATAAAAAATAAAATCAAAGTTATGCCCTGTGTCATTTTGCCAGACCTGACAAATTCGTAGGCTGTGCGCTCCAAAACCTCTCACGAGCGTACCCCTGAAGATTATAGCCGACTACAACCACACAATTGCACCTCAGCGAGTGTGCCGCAAGACCACAGTTTACTCGGTTTTCTTTACATTGCACAATGATGTATTTTACGCCTGCCGAATGACAGATTTTATTTTCACATTGCCGATTTCCTCGCTCTCTTTCACTCTCTTAGACACATATCTAAATAAACACCCTCTAACTGTCATGATCTGGTTGGCGACCAACGGGTGACGCTGTCGGCCCCGCCAGCACCTGCACCTGCACAGGTGCTGGTCGTCCCGAGCCTTGGCGGACTGCCACGTTCGGATTGGCCACCAATGGGTGCGCAGTCAACTGCTGTCTCGCAGGTGCTAGTCGTTACAATCAGTGACACTCAAAAGGATTCCCGGTACGACCATTCGCTGTAGGGTCGTTGTTATATGTATGTGTACATGTTTGTTGAATGCTGTCGTATGCTTTGTACGCAATACTTTGTATTTTTTTCCGTTCAGATGACTTTGATGTTTTACAATTTGTTCCTGGCGTCTTTATTTTAATACAATTTGACAAACACAACCTCCTGCTCCCTCCTGCCCGCTTTTTGGGATCCGCAACCGCCATCACCACCTTGCAAAACGTGACACTAATTGTGTCTGGCGGCCCTATTATCCTTTGAGGGTGGTATTTTCCTGTGATGAAAGGCAGAGAAGGTCAATTTTAACAGAGACCCTTGGGAGAAAACAAGACAAGGAGAAGTGTGTGTGTGTGAGTGTGTGTGTGCGTGTGCGTGTGTGTGCGTGCGTGTGTCTGTGCGTGCAGGTGCGTTTTGTGCACACATTTGTGCCAATTCCCCCTATGTGCAATTCGTAATAATACTTTACTGTCTAGTTGTATTGAATGTTTAGAGTGCGACTGCTCATTTGACCTGATTATGTACAGCAGTACTGTTTATGGGGATGAGAAACTGAATCGGTGCTATTTCACTATTTCATGTGTCGATTGGCTGGATGTAGCTAATTAAGAACTATATTATTATGTTTGTGCAGTGATTTACTATGTTTCTATGTAGGCAAATGAGATGAGCAAGTGGTGTCAAAGGGACAACTGTGTGGCTCAGTTGGGAGAGCAAATCATTCAGTGTCCATCGGCTGTCAAAGTGTGTCCTTAGTTGATCTCAGTATCCCCGGCGGCTTCCATGGCAGCTGCCGTCAATCCGTGTGTGCAATGTGAGCCTTCAATACGTTCAATACATATTTTGGGCGAAATATGTATTGAATTATCCGTATGGTCGGTTATCTTTGTTGTTGGTTTGTTCCCTTAAATATTACTCTCTGAAAGGATTTAGGAAACATCTCTTTTCCTTGTGAAAATATTATTCAGGACTAATTTTTGTCAAAGATAATTAGTTACTTTCTTCGACATTTCGGTGGTGCCGCCACATCCATCTGCCTGTGCAGCACAGATATAAAGACGCATAGAGTACCTCTGTTTAATTTAGGCGTACCCAACCTTTTTTGACAGAAAATCTACTTTTCTAGCAAGCAACCTCCTGCGCTCCCATTACTGCGCACGCGCACACACGCACGCGCACACACATATAAATCATGATGAGCAACGGCCATAGCAGCCCCTAACATGATGAATTTTGCCTTGACTGCTATTAAGATTAGAGAGGGAGAAAAAAAACTCTAGAAAAAGAATCATCTCTCCAGAATATGAAAAGACCACTTTCTGATGACTTGAATGCTCTTTTTAACTAGTTTTATCTTCTGTACCACATTTACATATTTTTTTCAGCAGACCAATTACAGCCGGTTGGCTGTAGTTGCATTTCATTACCAGGCTACTGTAATAGATTTTATACTATTGTTCTCTGCATTCATTTTTGTAAGACTAACGAGAATGTGACACGGTGGGTTTCGTTGATTCACTCCCCTCAGCCAGCTCCCGCTGAACCATCACTTTGAGGTGCTAGTAAGAAGAAGATAATGTTTCCTCAAGCACTCTCTCCCTTTTCCCTTATTGTAGTCAACAAAGCCAGTTTATTAATCCAAAGGGGAAGGGGAGGTAAAAGAGATGGAGAAAGTGAGCAGGAAAGAAATGTAGGGGGAAGCGAGCTGAATGACGAAAAAAAAAAAGCCTGTCAAAGCAGTTTTGAGCTTCATCTCATTTTTCTTTGAGAACGACAGTGCAGACAAAAAGAAATCAATTATAGCACACACCTGAATATTATTTTGAGCACCCAGCCAGCCACTCTTGTCCCTGCCCGTCCCCAAGAAAATCAAATTACTCAGCAAACTTATCGCTTGCTGTAGCAGGTCTGATATTAAAGAAAACAATCAAGCGGGAGTGGATTAATCTCTGACAAGCACCTTATCTTTAACTTGCACCTTTGTTATTTTCTGATGAGCTGCTCTTTTCCCCCCATCACATTGTACCGTACCTCACTGCCCCCTTTTATTTTCTCCATGGGCCACAGTCGAGGACCTTTCAGTTTATGAAAAAAAAACAAACCAAACAAACCTTTATTTGTGAAGAACAAAAAGGGGTGACAGCAAACAATAAGGTCAGGCAATCTCTTCTGCCAGCAGTCACTCACCTGATATTTGGAGTGTTATCAGTGCAGGAAAGGATTTGCTGGAGGTGACAGAGGTAGACAGTATGGCAGACGCTGAAGCTGTAGTGTGAGGAGTGGGGGGCGAAAGGCTGATTGGCAAATATCAACGTCCAGCGAGTGATCTTTAGATGTCTCTACATATCAAAGTAAAAGATGCTTTAGCTCACAGCCCACCTACCATTATGATAACAGAGGGCAATGTTGTAAACACATGCACAACCATCGACGAGCTACCTATTCCATACTGATATCTAGAGCGAAATGCCAACCAAACACATCGATACTCCAAAGACCGCGGTTATCAGTTATTGCAGTCTGTGCCTGACGAGCGCAGAGAACCTTTCCCGATTACTGCTTGCGACTCACAAGTGAACTGCTTACCATTTGTCCTTGACAGCTCAAATAGGCAGACACCTGCCACAGGGAACACAGGCTCACATCTGAAATGCACAGATGAAGAAAGATAAAGATAGATGAAAAAAAGTATGTGCATGGGCTGTGAATGGTTCATTTAAACGACAACCGACATCACTTTTTTGTTTCCTAACTGGCATCAGAAAAACCTTTGATAGCATCTAAAATACCCAAAACACGGAGTATGATATTTGTAGTCAAATGCAAAACACCAATAAAAATGACTTCAAGTGGGCTGAAACTGCAAAAAATTGAAACTGGAAGTGACCAGTTTCAGAAGGTCACGCCCCCTTGTTCGTGACGTCACCCCAAGACGTCTTGCCTTGCTGGAGAATCGAAACAATGGCTTCAGATTCGGATAATACGCTTTCTTGTTACTCATCCAGTTATGAATATGATTCAAATGGTTCTGAAGAGGAAAGCATACATGTTTGCTATCGATTAAAGAATTTGTTCCGTGCCATTTTGAGGCAATAGGGGGGGGAGATGTAGCACTAAAAAAAGAGGCAGAAAATGGCGACAAAGCTCTGTGTAAGGAATTAATCAGCCCTTTTCCACAGGCTGATTAATTCCTTACACGGAGCTTTGTCGCCCTCTTCTGACTCTTTTTGGTGCAACACAAAGTTTTCAGACCAAACAAGTACATCAAAATGCATTGACATGATGGAAGGACTGCTACAATGTATCCTTTTTTCGGTCAGGGCCGTTCCTTCAGTGACGTAGGGTGAGGACTGGTCACCAACTCAAAAACAAGACTTCCGGAATATTCAGCGCAAGTCTTAAAATGTAAAATATAGCTATATGCGGTGGAATCTTGGTAAAATACGCTCAGTAGAAGTCATTTGAAGCCATTTTACAAATTATGGACACAACTTGTCCGGAGACGTCGGTTGTCCTTTGAATGGGCATAGTAGATTGATTCCAAACTGGAGCAATGCAATTTTTATTTGTATTTTTTTTTACAGATAATTTAAGATGGAACCATGACGAGGCCTTGAAACGGTGTCAACAATGTGCCTCTGAAGGAGAGCTGTTGGGGTGAAAGTTTCATCCATTTATTTTACATGTTATATAACATACAGGGAATACTCAAAAAAATAGAATGTTGTGAAAAAGTTCATTCATTTAAGTAATTCAACTAAAAGTAAAATGAATATATTATTTATATATATTATTTAGACTCATTGCATATATTTCAAGCTTTTATATGTTAGAATCTTGATTATTATGGCTTATGAAAACCACAAAATCAGAGTCTTAAAAAAATTAATATCACATGACATAAACAGAAAAATATGAGCTGAAATAAATGAAACGTCAGTCATCAGAAAAGTATATTCATTGTGTGTACTCAGTACATAACATGGTTGGGCCTCTATTTGCCTGAATTACTGCTCCAATGTGGCATGGCATGGATAATATCATCAGCCTGTGACACTGCTCAGGTGTTATGGAAGAGCATAATGCTTCAATAGGGCTTTCGGCACTTTTGCCGTGCTCAGTCTCATGTTTCAGATCTTCCTTTTGACGATGGCCCACAGATTTTCAATGGGCTTGAAGTCATGTGAGTTTGCTGGCCAATCAAGCACAGGAAGGCATAATAATCAAAATTCTAACAAATAAAAGCTCGAAATATCTTGCATTGCATGATATGAGTAAATTACTGTCAACCAGTTCAGGGTACACGCCTGAGATAACTTCCACAACGCCGAAGATCCCTTGTGAGAATAAGCGGATTAGATAATCAATGGGTGAATGCTTTTTGGACCAGTACATAAACTGCACAAATTGGTGACACTTTGCCAGGTGTTGGAGCCTGCATTACCCATTTCTATGGTCACGTTCTGCTATTTCCTTTATCCCATCCAACCTATAAAGAATTCTATATCCTATCAGAAACAGCAACAGTTTTGAGAGGTGCTGTTGCTGGATCTTTTTTCCGTATCCATCTCACTTCTCTCGTACCTCCTGGTTGGCACTTGTTTTTCCTCAGAGAGACTTTGTGCAACAAACTCTAATAAAGGACTGTGGGACTGCCGGATGTTACGTTGAACTCATTGGAGAACACGTCCTCAGCTGAAACACTGAGAGCAGTGGGCAGCAACTGGGTTGAGAATGCATGCGAATTTCCCCATCGTGGGACTATTAAAGGCTTTCTTATTCTTTTTCTTAACTGCAAATGAAATATACAAATGCAGTAGAAATAATGCAAACCAAACCGATTCACATCAGATGGAGAAGAAGCGCAACAATTTTGAGGCAAAACACTCCTTTTGCAAATTACAGTCAAACGCAACACATCACACATTTATCTGAACACTGCAACAAGGAACACGTAGCTAGAATATATGACTCAGCTTACTGGAGCCTCCGTAGTGACTAAGTGTCATGTTAGTCTCATCATATTTTCGCATTTTGGTTCACAAGATTACAGTAACGCACCAGAATTTTACAAATGCCTTTTACATGCCTCAAGTACAATGCCAGTTGTTATACATGGTACATCATCAACTCAAATGTTGGCTTGAAAATTCTCTGTTGAGGATATTTCCATAGATGATACGATATGATTTTGACAGGCACGGTAGAGAAGTGTAGGGAAATACAGCATATGCCATTTTGGGACACAACTACTGTATGCATTGCTGTTATTGCGGCTCTTTTACATTTTTGTCTCTTCGTCTTTCTGTGGTGAATCAAACCCTCATCCTCAGTCAATCACTAACCTTCCTAACTAACCTTCCTCTATGGCCTCTGTCAGTAAATGCCACCGGTTCAACAACTTGTCTTTTATTCATCTGCCAGTCCCCATTCAAAAGCCCCCCGTCCCCCAAAAACATGTCATTGTCCAACAGATGAAAAATCCAATGTGATTAAAATGATTAATAGAGTGCACTAGTCGATCTATATCACATAGTGGCGACGCTTGAGTTTTGCAAACACATACATTTCACATACACACACTTATTTGCCAATCGATCCAAACTGTTCAGTCCGTATTTCTTGGCCGCTCACGTAGCCAATGTTGTTTTTCCTTTGTCTTTTTGTCTTTTTTTTGTTACCGGGGTTCGTGAAAGGCTGCAAACGGTCACAAAGTTGTTCACCAATAGTTCGGACGGTTGCTAACAGTTTTTTTCTCAATGCAGTGATTTTCTAAATTTTGTGACAACGGGAAAATCTGCTTGTGACCATTAAAACTGTCGGCACAAAAATCAACATAAAGCGTGAGCAGTCGCCAAATTTTCAAAGATACTATAGACCATGATATCATATAATATAAAGAATACAAATCAAGTTCAAGGTTCCCCTCGATAATGAACGAAAATAAGCCATAGAAAAAAATGGATGGATGGAATAAATGAGTGTGAATGACGCTTTGGGATAAATGAGTGGAAAAATGGTAACAAGCAGGCAGATTGAGAGAGCAGAGGTGAGAATGCTGTACAAAAATAAAGACAAAGACAGCTGGTGGAATGAGCCAATCAGACACAGAAGGCGACCGGGAGACCCAGAACAGCCACATCTTAATTACAATGCACTCGCCACATGACACCACTAAAAGGCACAAGTCTTGCTCACAACACCCACACCTGAGACTTGCCATTTTCCAAAAAGTGGGCTAATTTGAGCCGACGGGAGGTCTGCGTAGATCACTTCATCAATAGCAATGCCCCTTGACACAGCCGTACACCTGCACCAATTAACAAGTTACTAATTGGCTCATCCAATGGCAATGTTTGATAGCTCAACTTGTCAGATTGGTCAGTAGGCAACAAGCTATAAACTGTATGAGGAAATGCGTGTGTGTTCGCTCTCTCTGTCTCTCTCTCTCTCTCTCGATAGCGATGATTTTGAAATGGAACTTTGTCAAAATAAAACAGAGTTTCCAATGCAATATATTTTTTGTTATTACCAGTAATAATCTATCCATCCATCCATGGCTATTATTTAAATATTCATGCCGTCCTGGTTACTGCCTTTTGGCTCACCACACAAAATCCTCTCTCCCCCCTCTTCTCCTCTCTTACCCTTGTCTTTCTGTTTGCAGCTGCACACTTAAAGAGCCTTGCTGTATTATCCTTTTATTAAAGGACCAGGCAGGAAGCAGAGAGGTAAAGGAAAAAAAGATGAGGCTGCCACTGCCACAGCAGCCTTCAAACCTCATTAACTTTTGTCTTGTTGCAGCGCTCTTTTTCTCTTGCACACACGCGCCCGCCCACACACACACACACACACGCACGCGCACGCGCACGCGCGCACACACACACACACACACACACACACACACACACACACACACACACACACACACACACACACACACACACACACACACACACACACACACACACACACACACACACACACAGCATGCTTGCATTCACATAAACCTACATGCATTCAGTGACCAACACTGAACATTAGACCTCTTCAAAATGGACCTTTTTCTTCAAACATATGGAAACTGACATTATTCCCATTCTCCAAGGTCTAAATGAGCTAAAAATACCAGTTCTTGTGATCTTGGACCTTGGCTATGCCTGCCTCAAGAGCCATGTAATTTTATTGTTGACATTTTTCAAAAACGCTGCAAAATTTGGGATATTATGTCCTTATTTTCATTGCAGCTTTCCAGAGGTTGATGCTTTAGCATTGAAAGTGATCCCAAATAAAAGATAATAAAAATTTCTTTGCATATAGTGGTAAGCACAATAAAACACATGAACACCTGTGTAAATTTTCAACTTTTTCAAACAGAAATTTTCACAATTTTCAAACAGCTGGGCCACTACTAAAAATTTGGTAGTATGATAGCACTGCACTGCCTGTATGCACGTATTTTATTTTATTTTTTTTGCAAATATACACACACTTTTCAGCTGTGGTTTTGTGTGGTTCTAAAATAACGTTCCTATCGTAAGAAATAATACATCTATAACAATATTACGCTAGTTCAGTGTTTTTCAATCTTCTTCGAGCCAAGGTCCATTTCCTTCACTGAAAAAGATCCCGCCGCACACTACTCGCTAAAAATTTGAAAATAGCTCATCAATCAAATTGTTTATCGTTTTTCAGATTTATGCGAACTCAGTGTGATAAATGGTTTGGATGAAGACAGATTTGATATCCGGGCAGCAATCAATGTAAGCTCTTCCTCCCCAGCTCTCCGTCTTTTTCTGTTTTCAGTTTTAACAGCAGCCAAGCTTCAGTTCCATTAGCGTTGCAGACATGAACTATTAATTGTTCTGCCATTGGGACTTTTTTGATTTTGGCCCAAGTTCAGTGACATGGTAACTTGCTTTAAGGGCTATATTGTTTGCACTTGTGGGTTTTTTTTTCATGTATGTTGCTTGTTTCACCGCGATTTTACAAAATAACCCACATTTTCACCACAGACCAGGCACAACGAGTCAGTGTCATTGCAGTGCATTGCAAAATAAATCCAAATGAAAGATAGCTTTCATTGTATTGCTTTGCCGCAGAATCTTTGTGTCTCTCAAAGCACAAGGCGATTAGCTAGTTGCTACTGCTACGTACTGGAATGGAGAATGACTACATATTTACACTGCCAGGTGACAGACCGCAGGGGCGAACAAATTGGATGATTTTGCATGGCACACATGACAAATTCTCCCGACACACCAAGTGTGTTGGATCATAATTATTTTAATTGTCTATCAACATTGAGTTTGGCCCGGTTTGTAAACACACCGATATTATTGTTATGCGCTCACCGCAAACGGCCCTTCTTAATGTTCAGTGCACATGTGCTGAAGAGGCAATGTGAAATTGTCATTATTTGATCATGAGCCAGTAAAGACAACAAGGGATGGCGACAGTTGCTTACACGAGGACCAAAGCTGTCCCAAACCAAAATATTTTATGATGAAGGACATGTCCTGTGAAGTATACAGTCTGTAGGTGGTGTAAACTCTAAATTCCCGATGGCCTTGAAGAGGAAAAACGGTAAAATCAACATATGATTGGTTCATAATAAAAAAAATAAAATAGTGACAATAAATACAGGAGTGTACAGACATAGACGTGCATTCATGACATGAGCGGCAGAGGTTCGATCATGGGTGCGGCCTTCCTGGGTGCTTTGCACGTTTTCCATGAGCTTGCTTGGATTTTGTCAGGGTACTCTGGTTTCCTTACAGATGGCAAAAAACATGCATTACAAACTGAATGAACATTTGAAATCGCTCGACTGAGCGCGGATGGTTGTTTGTCTATGTGCGATTGTCTGGCAACCGATTCAGGGTCTCCCCGGCCTTCTGCCCAAAGACAGTCGGGATAGTCTTCAACACCCCTGCCACCCTTGTGAGGAAAAAGCGGAAAATGGAAAATGGATGGATGCATCTACATGAAATGATCCATCTCAATTGAGAGCTCTCCATGCTGCCCAGCTAAATGCAAGTAAATGTTTTCATTGGCTAGCAAACCATGTTAATCAACATGTTTTTCTAGCCACATGGCACAGTTAAAAATAAACATAACAGACACAAACAGGAGAGGCATTTCAATGTGTCAAGGTGGTTTGTGCCATTCACTCACCTGCTATTGAGTAATCAACTCTCACAGCTTGAATGTTGGGGTGCTAATTTGCATGGCACACCGTGTCCCTGAATCATGGTTTAGTCATTCATTATCATGGAGATCCGTATAATCAAACAATTAGTGAATTTCTTCTCATGTATAAGGCCCGCTTGGTGTCTGATCTGCTTGTTTTTGATGAGTTCAGTGTGACCGAGGATGATATTCACAATAGTTAGCTGTGGGTTTCCTCTGTGCTTTCTAGTTTGGGGAACTGGATTTGGGAGTTGGACTTAAAATGCTCTTGATGAATGTGGAAACTATTAAACTACTTCATCATGATCAATATTGGATAGTCTCAGAGGAACTTTTGATATTTGTCCATAGGGGTGTTCACATGGCACACGTCTGCATCAGTTCAGTGCCGCACCAATGTATTTTGTTGCTGAGCTATCATACAACGGTGTCAATTTTGTGCAGCATTCACACATATAAAGCTGCTTACTAAGGAGAAGCGCCTCTCTACACAAAGGGATTGAGTGCGAGAAGGCAGTAGTAGTCAAAACCTGATTAATGGGCTCATAAGGATTTTGACGAATTAGCACCGTGTCAAATTATTTGACTGGGAGCTGTCAATCAAAAGTAATGCACAAACAGCTCAAGATCACTGATGTCACTCCAGGCCAGCTTTCAAAGTATGAGATTGACAGCTGCCAATCAAAATTGAAGGTGTCATGTACAGTAGCTTTCGGTCTGGATGATGTCACTTCTGGTCTCGCTCCTCCTGCAGAATTTGGGTGATTGATTGCTGCAACCAAAATGGACGGATTGATTGCTGCTAATCATTGTTGAAGGATGTCATCAGCTCTGTCCACCGCAAACATTCGGTTTGTTCAGAAATTTATGAGATCACTGGAGCCCAGTGCTGTCGGACAATCTCCATAGAACAGTTTTGCCATGCAAGTCTGGTTGTTGTTGTTTTTTTTTGTGTGTCATCAAAATTGTTGTTGATTTTGTTTTAATAAACAGTTAGAAAAGGGAAAACATGGTCACATGTTGAAGTCCACTGAACATCATATGTTCCGGACATCAAAACAGAACGTACATCTTGACCATCTCGATAAAAAGTTTGACAATTCTTGCACTTCTGCATATGCAATGTCCTGTTTACTGTGCCATATGAGAAAGAAAAAAAATAATATTGAAAACAACTTGAGTGGATTGGGGTCATTAGGGTAATTGAACTACCTTCACAAGCACTTAGGTTGCCGTTAATATTTTCCGTAGTCTCTGAAATTTCTCATGCTCTCTTCGAACAATGCATCTAAGCTTTTCCATTTCCTAAATTGTTTTTTTTAAATTGAATGTGGTCAATGGCAAGTCAAATTCCCATATTTTAATATAAGAACATGCACATCACCAGTGCATTTGGAGTTGAGGTTTAGAATGTTTTGATGCCAGTAATCTCGTAGTATTCCCACAGAATGGAAGTTAATTTTACCATCCATTAACTGAAGCGCTTTATCCTAACGAGGTTCGCAGGCGGTGTGTAAGGAAGGCCACGGAATATGTATCTTCAAACCAAACAACAAATACGTAAATTATGTATGCTTGTACGAGAGCGTTACGGCCATTGAAACGACGATTGGAAAGAATGGGTAATTGTAAAATAAAAACAGCAGGTTTTAGATTGCTTTCAGACAGTTGATTTCTTTCAACAAATTACAAACAATGCAAGGAGAACAGTGGCATAGCTGTTTTTGTTGAATTTTTGTTTACAAATCAACCGTTTTAAATCCATTAAAATGTTTGTAATGATGTTTAAGTTGAACAAGAACAAAATTTGTGTGAAATTACTCTGTCCAGCTTGGTGCAACAAGAACTTAAAAATAAAATACCACGCGATGCCATTTCTATTGGTTTTGCTTAATGAGATGATCAATCTTGCTTGTGAATAATTCACAGGCAAAAATCTAATTTGTCTCAGATTTGATGAATAGCATTTCATCAAGTCAACAAGCTGCTCCCATTAACCAACCATTATTATTCTATATATTACATATCTTGGGCAGAAGCATTATGCATATAATAAATAATGTAGTGGAACAATTGAGTCTGTGTGCACTTGAGTTTGAGGGGGCAGCATATGATCAGATGGGTATGAGACATAAAAAAAAATCATATCATTCAATCTCGCAAGTAGTTGCTAGAGAGACGCTCGTCTGCTTCCTGACTACTGAGCAATCTATTAACAATGCTAGAAAACAGAATTTAGACTTGAAAAATTATGACACATTTGAGGTCTTCACTCTAATCAAATTGTTTCTGTCATTGTCAGAGACTCCTCCACCTGCGCATAAGGAGCAGGGTCATTTGAAGTAAACGGAGGCTGTTGGGTGTGCCTTCTACACCGCAAAATACAGTATTTTAGCCAACTCCTGAAACAATTTTGTTCCGGCTCTTGTAAAGATTTCTCCAGACTGCGTGTTTCAGCTCCCTCCTCAGACGTTCGACAGGGTTTAAGTCAGGGCTCATCGAAGTAATATGTTTTGGAGCTATGAACATGTTGGTGGATGCATGGCCCATGGTTGATGTCAGCTTTCTGACATATTCTCTATCATGCAGAATGTAGTCATAGCTTTCCTATTTAATTCTACCCTGTACCGATTCAAGAAATTGTGTGGTGAATGCAAAAAGCCCGAGAACATCATCAACTTTGCTCCATCTTACGCAGATCTATAGTAAGTGCAGGTGCGTCGAAGGAATAAATGTGTGTGACCACACCACCAATGCCAAATGTAAAAAAAAAAAAACTTGATCAGATTGAGCGTCCAAAAAAAACAACGATTTGATTTCTCGACTGGGCACATTTTCTTGCCAAAAGTTCATACTTAGAATCCAAACTGGGATGATTCCCATCAATCTTGAACACAGGATTAACGTAGCAGTCAATTGCGAACTGGACCGTCAATTCTCAGCAGATGCTCATCCCTAACGTTGACTAACATGAGGTGGAGACCTTCTCTTCAGAAAGGACTGTCATCGCTCCCTTTCAGCATCTTGATAGCAGTGGGCTGTGTCTTGTCATGCACCTAATCAGCAGCTGCTAGTATTTTTAGACCAGTGAAGAAAGAAAAGAAGAAGAGTAAAGAAAAAACAGAAGATTTACTATCATATCCATGATTGCTTTTGGCCTGAACATCGGATTCAGAACATGAGGTGCAGAGGAGAAATCCTGGAGCTCCCAATCTAATCACCGTAAATGTGTTTTTTTTTTTTTTTTTTTGGGGGGGGGGATGCGGCAGGGAACCATAATACAGTGGGGCCTTGGCTTACGAACGATGAAAAGGTTTCTTCAGCCGTCATCTGTACTTCTACTTGGCTTACGAACTTAATTGGTTCCCAGTCATAAGCTTCCACACTTGCTATCTGCAATGTCTCTGACATTCGACTGTTTCATCGATGGAATTGTTTCATTGCAAATTAGAATCAGAACATTTTCTCTCCTCAAAGGTGAATGCTCCGGTGCGTTCAAGCATTTAGTTTTATCGGCGAGCCACATGTAATCATCAAAAGAGCCATATATATGGCTCGCGAGCCATAGGTTCCCGACCCCTGCCCTAAGGGATGGTTCAGTGTCATTAGTCATGTGAAATTATCGAGGAAATAAAGCCATTGTGTAAAGCTTTGTGGCGAAAGATGGTAGCAAACACACACCTCGTTCATGTTTCTCAATGATCTCCTTCTTCTCCTCGACTGTAATTTTGTTTTGTGTCTTCTTCGCCTGAACACGAGCCTGTGGTGTGGTCTTTTTCGGTCCCATAAGAGCAAAAGTATCCGTAAAAAAAAAAATCGCTGAAGACGATCGACGTGTGCATTCAGATAAAGGGGTGTGGAAAGGTAGGCCGGCTGGGGCGCTGTTTGGTCGTGTGCTTTGGTGGTGTTCCGCCGAAGATTACTCCGCCAGCCGTGGTGGGGCGGCGCTCCTTGTGTATCCCGAAAAGTAGTGCTTATTCCAAGGTTTAATTTTCATAAATTTAACGTTCGTAAACCGAAAATTTCATAAGACAAGGTGTTCGTAAACCGAGGTCCCACTGTATCCATATAAAGCCCACAAAGCATGAGGAGAACATCCTCCAAACAGGAATGTTGGAGCCAGAATTGAATCCTGCACCCCTGTACTGTGGCGGACGTGCTGACCCGTCGAACACCATCCTACTATTGAGAAGTTAAATAAAAGACCACACCAGGGACTAAGCAGCTGTCCATTGTCATTTGCTCTTCGGTGCAGTTAGCATGTCGGCTTCACAGTACAGAGGTCGTGAGTTCAAGTCCTGCTTCCCTGCGTGTTCTCCCCTAGGCCTGCGCTGGTTTTCTCCAGGTACTCCGGTTTCTTCCCACATTCCAAAAATATACATGGCAGGCTGATTGAACACTCCAAATTGTCCCCAGGTGTGAGTGTAAGCGAGCATGGTTGTTTGTCTCTGTGTGCCCTTCGATTGGCTGGTAACCAATTCAGGGTGTCCCGCGCCTCGTGCCCGAAGACGGCTGGGATAGGTTCCAGCACCCCCATCGACCCTAATGAGGAGAAAGCTGTCTGGAGACTCAATGGATGGATGGATGTTTTAACTGATCCACAAATTGTCATTAAAAAGCAATATCGCAGACTACAGTTTCTATTTCCTGCTCTTCTTTTATCTCTTTTCCTCTGCATTGTACCGCATTGTTGTTTCTGAGACTTCTATTGTTGTCATCAAATTTACCACAGCCGCCAAGCCCTGCAACTTGGGCTGTCCAGAGGGACAGGATTTTCATGTCCACACTTTTCTCAACTTGCTCATTGCACATTTATGCGTGGATGGTAAGAGAAGAAGCTATGAGGAAGGGTAGTGGCTTCCGTGTCCCCTCTCCTCCAGCACTCAGAGATAATGGAGCAGCCGATAGCTGCCTTGGAGACTTGTGCGGCACAGATATGGAATGATAATGTCTGCAGCAGGATGCTGCTGCTCTTTGTGCCTTTCCATCTAAATGTTTGACTCCGGACAAATTGATGTGGTAGTGTCCTTTCACCTTTCACCATTGCAAGGCATGCAAGTTTGTTTTTGCAAGGGTATACAGTCCACATAACTATGTTGTGCATTACATGGCGGTGTTCATGTGAAAATGGTTGTGTGTCTGCTGCTCATTAAAACTGTGAGACCATCCTGCCATCATACTATACAATTTTCACGGCACATGAACACTCAAACCGTTTTGATATCGTACATTTTTCAACAGAAAATCTCTTTACTCATTTTTAATTCAATGCTAGTAACACGTTCCGAAAAAGCTCGGACCCGGGCATGTCTACCACTGTGTTACATCACCTTCTTTTGAGCAACACTCAATGAGATTTGGGAACTGAGGACAGTTAATGTTGAAGCTTTGTAAGAGGAATACTTTCCCATTCTTGCTTTTCTGCACATCTTCAATGGGAGTCAGAGATATATATATATATATATATATATATATATATATATAGAGAGAGAGAGAGAGAGAGAGAGAGAGAGAGAGAGAGAGAGAGAGAGAGAGAGAGAGAGAGAGAGAGAGAGAGATTTGTTCATATATTTGATAATTACATCTCAGTTTTCGATTTTAAGCGACGAGGAAAATCTTCATCTGCAAATAGGTCTTCAAAAAAGCAAATAATTACAATTATTATTTACACAGACTAAACAAAATTATAAATAAATAAAATTAAAAAAAATGTGAAAAACTTTAGTGTTGTTCAAAATCCTCAGATCAATGTCAGATCATTTCTCTGTAAAACAAAACTCACATCTTCCCACAGAAATAACAATGCAAGGTTTGCGTCATCTGTTCTCTCTTTAGAAGTAATGGAGTAAAAATCTAGAATACCAAAGGAAAATAAACCATCGTCAAGATAATGTTAATCTTCGAGACAGTGTTTCTTACAAAAAAGGGCACCAAGGTACAAACTAAATTCTAAATCTGAGTGAAACATCACACCTCTGCTTTTTAGATTAGAGATTGACGCCATTCATCCAATGTGAAACCGGTTTTCGTTTTGGCCTGGACTTTGAGTGGACATATTTACTTGCATTTTTTTGTCTTAAGAATATCAAGATCATGTGAGATAGATGGATGTTTTAATATTTTTTCCTTGTTTGTTGTTGTTGTGTGTGCACCGCACGCATTTACAAATCTATGTTCTTTGACTTTCATTTCGACCTGTGAATTCCTTGCTTTTTCCGTCAATGGTGAGCACCAAGAATTTCTTTGTACTTCAAACAAATAATTTGGTAGTTTAACAATCATTTCTTGACAGCTCAAATGAGAAAATGATTAATCGCGCTTGCAATTAACATCATGAATTATTGTGGACAGGTAGAAAAATTGTGAGCAGATAGAAAAATTACTTCATCAAACCAAGCTATATTCATCTTATGCACCTGTTCTACTCATTTTATCACATAGATTGCAATGTTCGTGGTCATGTGTGCTGATTACTTTATGATTATTTAATTTCTCTATAAAGTGTTGATTAAATTGATGATTGATGATTAAATTGTCATTATGTTACATTTTGATATAATTTTTCAAATCAGATGCATCTGATTGTACCAACCTCTCTCTCTCTCTCTCTCTCTCTCTCTCTCTCTCACTCATTCCCCCTCTCCCTTGCCCCCCCTCTCTATGTTGCACTCCCTCCCTCCCTCCCAGACTCTCTGTCTTCTACACTTCTCTCCCCCTCCTCTTTCTCACTGCTCTCACTGTCACGGTTTGCAAGGTGGTGATGACGGGTGCGGATCCCAAAAAGCAGGCAGGAGAGAGCAGGAGGTTGTGTTTGGCAAATTGTATTAAAATAAAGTCAGCAGGAACAAAATCTAAAACATCAAAATCATCTGAATGGAAAAAAATACAAAATATCAAAAGAAAACCAAGATTAAAAGTCCGCCAAGGTTCAACAAACACATCAAGCACTGCACACAATGCATACAATTGCATACAACAGCATACAATGTGTTCAACAGCATACAATGACATTCAACAATTACCCGACACCGAATGGTCGTGCCGGGGGTCCTTTTGACTGTCACTGAATGGAAACGACCAGCACCTGTGAAGGTGCAGGCGAGGTCGACAGCGCCACCCGTTGGTCGCCAACCAGACTCACGGTGAAACTGCTGCAAATTTTTAAATGTTTGAGATACTTCCATAAACAGTGATCATTTTGAACTTGTTATCATTTTAAAGGGAAATAATTGTAGAATGGCCGATCTTGTTGTCGAGTGGTTTGCATGTCGACTCCACTGTGGGTTTTCTACAGATAGTCCGGTTTCCTCCCACATTCCCAAAACATGCCTGGCAGGCTCATTGAAAACTCCAAATTGTCCCCAGGTGCGAGTGTGAGTTAAAATGGTTGTTTGTGTCTGTGTACCCTGTGATTGGCTGGGAACCGGTTCAGGGTGTACCCAGCCTACTGCCCTAACACAGCTGGGATAGGCTCATGCAAACCCTGCGACCATTGCGCAGATCAGGCAGTTCTGAAAATGGATTAATGTATCAATCAATAATTGTAGAGTAAGAGTGCAGTACATGATTATCTCAGTTTTAATTTTTAGAGACATAAGTCTTATTTATATATACTCCACCAACTGAAACAGTTTCATTTGTTAATGCAGGTTTAATCCTTTCATTCGTATTGGTCCATGCAGTACATATGCACCGAAAAGCTAGTAACCACTCATTTGACGACAATGAGGTTACAATCTTCGCGAAAGAACATCGATGGTTTGAAAGGGGAGTAAAAGAAGCGATTTTCATGAAACAGTGAAATCTTTCACTAAACCGATATGGTGGTGTGAGGTTCAATTTGGATCGTTCGTACAACAGCTTGCCTGCAACATAGGATTAGTTATGCTGATGAGGTGATACCAGAGCAAATAGGGCAATCAGGCCAGTCGTTAGTCAGGACAATAGGAGAAATCAGTGGAGCCGCAGGGAGTAATCCTCTGCTCCCCCCCAACCCGAGAGCAGGGACCTATCATAGCGGAGTCCGGCACCGCCATGTCTGGACAGTAGGGATATAGATAGGGCCGAAACTACCAGTAAGTCTTTAGTTCGCTGAAGAAGATCTTGGATAAGAAGCGACACCTTCAAATTTGTACAGATGACGGCTGAAGAAACCTTTTCATCGATGGTTTCATGGACCAATAATAATAACCTGTAATTTGATAATTTGATGAGCTTTCCACTGCAGCAACCTCTGTCCCCAAAAGGGTAAAAGTTTTTAAAACGTTTTCTGGCAAGGAACATTTGAGACTGCACATATACATGCCCATCCCCCACAAGAGCCGAGAAAAAGTGCTCTGAAGCCAAAAGAACTGCAGGAGGAAAGGGCAAAGAGCTAAACAATAGGTGGGAGAGAATGGTGTGAGGGGGAGGGGGGTTAGAGAAATGCAGTAATGGTACCCTTCGTGGTATTGTTTTCTTCACCCGCACCAGCTGTTTGTGTTTCAGTGTCAGTCCTCACGGCGCTTTGATAGATTTCAGCACATTTGTCTGTATTGATTGCAGTCTTGGCAAGCACAAGAACAAATCAATTAAGACTGGTGACTGACACCGTGTCTAAACTTTCGCCCTTTCTCAACAGCAACTCACCGTAATTAAAAGCCGACTGTAGCACATGATGTGACAGTAATGACCATAATTGATCGTCGTCAAGGTTCAGATGCCAGATAATGTTGTTGTTTATCTCGATAATTATTGTTGTTTATTCATAAGCTCGGGAAATCCTCCACCTCTCCTCAAATGAGCCTTTGCCAAGCATACCCTGAGCTCGACACAAACAGGCATCTGTGATATTGAAATGTGGCCATCTGTCTCATCAGGAAATCAAGTCAATAAAAGGAGTCATTTTGGAAGAGGCGGGGGGACCGGGACCATGTCTGAGTCCAGATCTGGAAAACATTAGCATGTAAATGAGTTGTTGACTCCGTGCCTCAAAGCCAACGCTCTAATGGCTGCCAACTTGATGACAACAGTTTCATAATCGACGTCTTGATAACTATATGGAAACATAAGGAGGGAATCATTTGGATTTGGATTTCCTCGAGCTGTCGCGACTCCCGCATGTGGATTTCAATGTATTCGAAAACATCAATCAGGAATTTAATGTGAATCATCACAGGTATAACAGACATATTCCTGGTTGTTGAATTTGATAAAACTGTCGGCCGACTTCTGGGTATTGATGGAGAAAGAATGAATATCTGGTGTGTAAATCTTTGTGTCTTATTTCCGTTGACCAGAACAGCAAGCCCATACTCCCATCTGATAACTTTGAATGGCAAGTGCCATACTGGGAATGGATGTGATGTCATTGAATGTAAATGGAATGACCGCATCTGTCCAAGTCTGATAAAAAACATTAAAATACTTCACAATGCAACTTTTTAATCTGCCTCAATAATGTCATGAATTCAAAATCCAAATATGGGTCTTCTCAGCAATTTTCGCAATTTTTAGATGACATTTAAAAGTTGATTAATTTGGTAAATGAATTACAAATCTTAATTATTTAATCTCACTCTGGGGTTGGGGGATGTCGCTTGACAGCGATACTCTTACTTAAAGGACAACCGACACCTCCCGACAAGTTGCGTCCATAATTTGTAAAATCACTTCAAATGACTTCTACTGACCGCATTTTACAAAGATTCCACCGCATATAGCTAGCTATATTTTACTTTTGAATATTCATGAAGTCTTTTTTTCGAGTTGATGTCGATGCCCGAAGTGACATCACATTCGGTATGGTCCTGACCGAAGAAAACGACACACAGTGCATTTTGGGTACTTTTTTTCGTCTGAAAACACGGTGTTGATGGCGAAATTAGAAAGGAAAACTACATAAATAACATGATGGTGAATCGTTGTGTGGCAGCCAATTGCGGTAACACGCATAAAGAAGGTGTAAATTCCCAGCGGACAAACCAGCCATTTCCACCGTGTCATTTGTTACTCTATAGCGCTGTCGAGCTCTCTCTTGTCTCAACATCTCTGATGTTCGTGTGCTGCTCAAAGTGTGCCGCTGTCTCTAACCCCCCTTTTGTGTGTGTGCGTAAAACCCACCCCTCTATTTTCTACCACTGATTTTAACCAATCACGGGCAGCTTTAACTGAAGGTTGGCTCTTGTAAGCGACTCCATGTACTGGACGAAAGGACACATGTGCGCCATCTTGTGCATTTTCTGGGATGCTACATCCGAGTCCAGATCCTCTTCACCGGTTTCACCACTTGCAGACGGCTCGAATTGATACGGAAGGGCTTCTTTAATCGATCGCAAACATTTATGCGTCCCTCAGACTATTTGAATCATATTCATAACTGGATGAGTATCAGGAAAGCATCTTCTCTGAATCTGAACACCCTGAAGCCATTGTTTTGATTCTGGAGCAAGGCAGTTTGTGGGTTTGCCAAAGCTAATATGACGTCACTAACAAGGGGGCGGGACTGAATCTCCCCAGTTTCGAGCTCGTGAGTGGCAGTTTTGGGCAAATTTAAGTCATTTTTATTGGTGTTTTGCATTTGACTCAAAATATCAGCATGTGTATTTTGGGTATTTGAGATGCTATAAAACGTTTTTCTGATGTCAGTTAGGAAACCAAAAAATGGTGTTGCTTGTCCTTTAAAATAAAACACAACATTACACACATCCTCAAAAGTCCAAAATATACAACATTCAATTTTATGTTGATCGTCAAGTGCACTTT
>NC_142739.1:662500-740000 GCF_051943395.1 Hippocampus bargibanti | reverse complement strand
TTAAAAGAAAAACCGGGAGGCACTCCTTGCTGCTTTGGATTGAGAGTTTTCAGTCCTTTAATTTTGCAGACAAAACTGTCAACCTCTTTGGGAGCAAAACGTTGTCACTGAAGCCTCATTAATTAGGCTCATTAGGTTAACAAAAACCTGTCGGAATGGAGGCAGTTGGAGCTCTTCCGCCCTGATGGAACAGCGGTATTTAGCATGCCATATTGGCTGTCTGATGGTTGCACCTCAGGGTCATGTTCTGTGACATGGCTTTTGGCCACCTCCTCCAACACACACCAACACACACACACACACACACGTGCATATCCATACCCTCCAATCTTTCAGGACCTTGGCAGACTTCTGGTTTCCCTTCTCTAATCTCTGAGTTCTCCAGGGGCCTGCAGCCATTCTCTGCTATTTAGAGAAGCTTGGCATTTGCCTCCTTTCTGTAATTCATCGCCCATCTCCTGGGAACCACGGTTGGCAGTGGCGATGCCAAATTGTCTCTCCTTCTTGCATGTCTTTCCCTTTTCCTACAGGCTCTCACAATGCATTTCTCAGTCTTTCTGTCATTCACTGAGTTTTGTGAAATGAAACAGAACAATCCATGATTGGTTCTTTCTTCTTATTTAACTTTGATCGATGAAAATGTGAACGTGAATGTGATGTCAACGCATAGCTGTGCATCAATTACCATTAAAAGTATACGTCTGTGTAAGCTCTCAGTCGTACAGGAATGGTCCATCGATGAAAAGGTTTCTTCAGCCGTCATCGGTACTTTTTGAAGGTGTCGGACGTTCGCTGACGAAGCCTCTTGGATAGGAGGCGAAACGTCCGACACCTTGAAAAAGTACAGATGACGGCTGAAGAAACCTTCTCATCCATTAAAAGTGCATTGAAAAATAGAATTGGAATGAATAAAGCTTGACTAAGACCTGTTACATGGTGGCAAATTCAATCAAAATGTTTCAGTGGATCAAGTCATGATTTGTTTTGAGTAAAAACAAAAAAAGGTGATAACATTTGGAACGTGCCATAAGGACAGGCAGATGTAAAGACTTTTCTTCAGTTTGAGCATTGCAAGCAAATTACTGAAACTCACACTTTATGAGTAGACGGCTGTTTGTGGCAAGCATTTAAGCTAATAGCTGCTTTAAATAGCTGCAATTAGTGGGAAGCATGAGATATTTAATCACTCCATACCAATTAGAATGTAATGAAGTAGTGTCCAAGAGTGAGCACGTTTTGTCCTAGACCGTTCAGCAGCAAGTGCTCGCCATATATTTCAGCGAACGCCGCGAAGAGCGGTGATTAACACGCAGGCATATAGGCCCCCGTGGAACGCCATAATGTGGAGTTAAATCAGCGAGAGAAGGAGGCGAGACAGCACAGCTAAACCCGTTATTGCTGTTTAACATATGCCGAAGGTTAATTCAAAGCAGCAACAATCGCAACCATTCTCGTTTTATGGGTTTGTGTCGCTGTATGTTGGGCAGACTCGAGTAATTAAGACGCTCTGACGCGCAAACACACCGAAGAAGAAGGCGAGACGAATTCCAGAAAACACTTTTCAGATTGCATTTTAGGGTTTACCCTTCCGCGGAGTGACATGCACACACACAGAAAAGGCCTACGTTCGTTACTGCAGGCTGTTCCTGGCACTAATGAGAATTAATGTGTGATCACACGGATTGGTGTGACTGGGTGGAAATAGAGCAAGCCTAAACATTGAATAAAATGACCACATTTTCTACGACTGGCCTGATTGGTAGATCATAATCAGTCAGGATAATAGAAGTAATCAGTGGAGCCTCAGGAATTGGTCCTCTGCTTCCTCCAACCTTACAGTGTGGACCTATCATAGCAGAAGTCTGGCACCACCACCTCTGCACAGCAAGAATATATATAGAGGGTCTGAGCGACCAGCAAAATTTTAGTTCGCTGACCAAGCCTCTTGGATAAGAAGCGAAACGTCCAACACCTTCAAAGAAGTACAAATGACAGCTAAAGAAACCTTTTCATCGATGGACCACTCACTCCTGCACGACCGAGGGCTTACACAGATATTTTGTGATTTTTAATAGACTAACACCATTTATCATTTTGCCGCGAAACTCGGTTCAATTCCTTTCTAATCTTTTCAAGGAGGGCAAGAAAAACAAGACGCTGAAAAAATGTGGGTGCGCAAGTGTGTACGACGTTTAGTCGTTGGTTGTTTGAATGTTTATTTTATGATTAACCAATCAAAATCTCGGTTGTATTTTTGGTGTGGTCCAATAAAATCAAGGCTAACCTATTTGATCATCGTTTCAAAAGAGGGTATTAAGCAAACCCAACCGCTTTCTGTAAAAGAAGACAACACAGACAGTCAAACGCAATTTCATGCTTTGGGGCTGGTTCTCATCAGTTGCAACAGGGGCCTTAATAAGGTCAAACGACAAGTCGAAAATAACACTCAAAGCATCAGACTTCTGATAGCAAGTCAACGATCAGGACGTGGCAGGCACACCAGGGGATTTTTATTTGGGGTTAATGTGAGTACACGTCCGCTGCTGCCTCCCATTGCACATGAATGTGGATTAATTTTGCACGCAACCAATGCAATATTTCAGTAATTTACATTGAAATTCCCCGATTTAAGATGTTTTTTTTGTTCAAACTTTGGTTGGAGGAGACATGGTGAGGAAAGTCTTGAAATATATGTATAACAATACACAGAGAGAGAGAGAGAGAGATTTTCCAGACATACATACCTAAAATGTGTTTTCAGATGCGTCTAAAATCAGAAGATCACAAACCTGTTAGTGTTGTGAATCTCCTCAGCAATATTCAAAACACTGCTGCAGTGTATTCATTTCATAGTAACAGATGCTATCATTTAAAATCAGTTTAATGCAGAGAATGTATCGGATGATTGTGCATATCATTAATCAACACCGGCGTAGGTGTAAAATAGCGTGAAACAGACGCTTTTCAATTTGATTCATTACAATGCGTTGTGCGGGTTTATCGTTCTTTCATTGATCCTCTCCTTAAAAAAAAAGATGATCGCAGTCACGGCAGCTGAATGTCATAACGAAAAACTGAAGTCAGGCTCTACACACACACACACACACACACACACACACACACACACACACACACACACACACACACACACTCACTCACACACTGTGGGCATTGTGAGCCACATCTGACATGAGGCACATGTCAATGACAAATCGATACCTGAGCAGGATTTTGTAGACGCGTACACAAGTGTCAGTTGGTTGAAGACAAACCTGAAGCTCTGCGAAATACACCGCAACCATCTTCATATCCCGAATGTCCTCATTTCGGTGAGTTGGAGCTTCAACTAACTTTTGTTGGCCATGACAAATAATGGAGCCACTCAAGCAGCGTGTCTAGTGTGATGCATCAATCCATCGTCCAATCTCATTTATCTGTATTCCTATTTCATTTTAATCCAGTTTCTTTGATGCCATAACATTTTACAGCATAGTTTCAACTTGTTTTGATGCAGTGCGTCATATCACTGGAGATTTCGAGCAACGGGTTCGTGATTTGAACCTCGGTTTTGTCCCTTCCAAAGTATCAATGACACAAAAACCAATTTGAAGCCCCCCACAGAGCAGCATCGTTATTTTAAGTGACACTTTTCAAGTTTCCATAAATATGGGGAAAACAACATGTATGTTACTTGTTATGTAGTGAATACCCTAAAGAAGGTAGGCTGTAATTCATGCAACAAAATCTTTTCTAAGAATGCCACCCATGAAGTAGCATTTCGCATTGTGCGACATGAGATGTTTCTTTTTGTAGAAATATCAGGGAAATAACAATGGTGTTAAATGTTGTCAACCGTAATATTTTTTCCACACTTCTGTATTTGTGAGATAAGGTTCGACTTGACCATTTGGAATCAAACTACAAATTGGATCCGAATGCTTTTCCCCGTTACACCACACGTCCTTCTGCGGCTCATTATTTCACTTGCTTGCACCGGCACCGCAAACATTAAACCTCTGGAGACAAATAATGAGACGACGCAATTCTTCCTGGAAACTTTAATTGTTTTGACAACGCCTCACAAGCCAGTGAAGGTCAATTCCAACAGTGCAGCGGACAGTCACGTACATGAGCTCTCCCACACTGGCAGGAGGATAGTGAGGTAAATTGGGCGTTCAAAGTCATGAAAACATTTTTTTATTGAACCATCGGCGTGCTGAAATAAACTCATGATCACAGAAAAAACATGCTGATCATCACAATTAACTGTCATGAATGTTTACGCGGTCCAAATAAAATTAGAATGTGATTCAGTAGAATTGTCTATTTCTGGATCACATTGTACATTGTTCGAAGTGCTGCGTGTCTTGCTTTTCACAAGTGTGCATTGGAAAATCATGAAGTCGGGCCTTTTCATTAAAAGCAAAACAACAACAACAACTACAAGAACCACAAAGCGACATATAAAATAGCTGAGCGATCCATTGCCCCGACCGAACGGGTCAAGTGTCACAGTATAAAAAGAACAAGGGAAAGCAGAGCAAACAAAAGACATTCTCTACACAGGGAGGCCTGCTTCAGTGCACATTTGACATCTCTGCAATGAGCCCGACATGCTACATCGGAATCCATTTCCAAAACATTGCAAAGTGAACTGATATCATCGTGTGAGGACAAAACCGCATTCATTCACAAAAGACTTCAGAGTGTAGTTACAAAACAACCAACATCATTCTTCATAAAAATATCTCATAATTACAATAGTCTATTTGAAGCATCCAGTATATGTCTTCTTTTCAAATATTTGTCATTAGATCATTTGTTTCTTTTCATGTACAATTTTAATTGTTTTCAATTTGAATTGTTTGTCTTTACAATATCAAATAAGATGCGGTGGCGGGGATAGCATCCCTGCTCCGCACAAATCATCTATTTGAAACAATAGATGTCCAAAATATGTACAGCAATTTTGCAGTTCAGTAAAGCTTTAAACTCACATGTTCTTGAAGCACAAAGGGCTTTCGTGTAATGCTTGTTCGTGGCTGGGGTTCAAAGATAAAGGAATTTCATGTGGCGAGAAATAAAGTGGATGGGGTTGCTTTGAGACAAACGGCTTTTTAATGCACGCTCAATGGAACTAAAAGTCACATTTCAGATTTGTTCCTTCCGATAGTTTCCAAATCCCTTTGGGATTGTGCATCCAGTTGGCTGTGAGTCCCTGGTGAAGCTTTGCTGGCTTTTGGAGCGATTCTGTTCAGCCTGCACACCTGTGGAGGGCATGAATAGAAGTGGGGACGGGGGGTCAGCTACAGCTCTCCAGACTGACTGGCGCCACCGACAAAACACAGGCCATGCTCGATCAACAACCCAAAACAAAGCAGGTCAAACAACACGGACGTGGCTTCTCAGGCTACTGGCCGGCCGACCAGCTGAGAGTCTGGTCCACTTTCAGTCGACCGACCGCCGCACCAAATCAGTGGCGTCGACGTCGATTTTACAGAGGGACAGAGTCGCTGTCAAAGACTCAACGTAATGTTTGAACATCGGCTGCTTCGCTGATTGCTTCACCGGTGACCGTTATTGCACCAAAGCGCAGCTGCCTCTGTTCATGTTGCTCAATTATTCTTTTCCTTGTCTTGTCTATCTCCCGCATTTACAACGATACGCTACAAGAATGTCTGTTTGTTTCAATGGCGATGCATTTCACTGACCAAACCGATGTCGTGTTTACACGACTCTTGATATGTATAGCAATAATATAGATATACGCATAGATATATAACGTATAGATAGATAAACAAATATAGATATTCATAGATAGAGATGTACAGATATATAGATAGATATATACTGTATAGATGGAGAGAGAGAGAGAGAGAGAGACGAGAGAGAGAGAGAGAGAGAGAGAGAGAGAGAGAGAGAGAGAGAGAGAGAGAGAGAGAGAGAGAGAGAGAGAGAGAGACAGAGAGAGAGAAGAGAGAGACAGATAGATAGATAGATAGATAGATAGATAGATAGATAGATAGATAGATAGATAGATAGATAGATAGATAGATAGATAGATAGATAGATAGATAGATAGATAGATAGATAGATAGATAGATAGATAGATAGATAGATAGATAGATAGATAGATAGATAGATAGATAGACTCAGAGAGAGAGAGATGTAACGATATATACATATGTGCAGAAAATAATATATTTCATGATAAAACATACAGTAACTACAACAGTATAAAAATATTCACACTTACCAAAGTTTTGGATTCAGCGGCATAAAATGGAGTCCTCTGGCTTTTTGACAATTGACGTCGTCTAAAAACAAAAACAAACAAAAAACAACAAGAAAACAAATGTAAAATGATAGGGCAAAATCATATTTAATAGTTTACCTTTTAAAACCCATGCCAAGTTTCCTGAAATAATACTTTGCAGGGAAACATTGCAGCCACATTCAATTATTTTATGGTCTATTGAATAACAAATTGCTTTTTTTGTGCGCGGCGGAGAGGACTACCGGCTGAGATACTTGAGCGGCCGTGGGTTGAGGCGGGCCTCTGACACCCACTCGTCATTATCATGCAAATCATAAAGCCTGGGATCAAGTGCGCAATCTAAGAAACGCTAAATGCGCAATTTGTACCCCACGTCGTTCGGCAGACACACGCGTCGGTTATTGAATTTCAGAAACAATTTCTCTTCCGTTGACGGGACAACGACATGTAGCGGGGATGACGGGCTTTGTCCGCGTTGTCGCTTTTATATATAGTCTTCCGCGGCCGGGTTCAATATTTCCCGGCACTACTGTATTCAACAAGCGGTACCTGGTGGCGGTCAACGTTGAGCACCGCCAGCGGCGTTCGGCTGGGGTTGGGCGCCAGAGAAACGCACGTCGCAGTCCGCTGAGGCGCTTGTTTGTGGAGAGAAGGGTGCGTCTCCAGGGCCGATTGCAGGTCCAGAATGTAGTCAATGACGTGCTGGAGGATCTCCACTTTGCTGACTTTCTTATCCTGCGGAATGGTGGGCACCAGGCGCTTCAGTCGGCTGTAGCAGTCGTTCATGTCGTACCGCAGACAGTGCCGGTCCTCCTCTTCCATCCTGGACCGGGCGGCGGAGAGACTCTGGTAGGTCAGGGAGTGGAAGGAGGGTTGCCTGCCGCTGCTGCTGCTGCTGGAGGAGGAGGAGGAGGAAGACGAAGAGTCCTGGGGGTGCGCAGGAGGAACAGCCTTCATCGCAGACGACGAGAAAATCAACGAGTAAACGGCACTAATTAAACTGCTTCAAAATGGAATATTTTTGTGGTTTTTTTCCCCCCTCAGGTGCGCTCCTGCTTAATATCCCGCGAGGCCGCAGTCGCGCTAAATCGATCTGACTGAGAGTGCAAGCAAGGAGGAGATTGTTTATAGAGTCGAGGAGAAAAGAGGGGAGGCGCCAAGCCACCAGACTGACACACGAGGGGGAGAAGCTGGTCAGTCGGTGGCAGTGAGGCGGCCCGCTGCTCACCGAATCAACCGCAACTGGGGTGAAGAGAGGGGTGGCAGGGGGCGTGTCTGCTCTTTACTGCTGACATTTCTCCGGGTACCTTGAACCTTGGTCATTCGATGGATTTGACGCGAGAAATCTTTGACGCACCTTTCTCAAAATAAAACCCATAAAGGCTTACTTGCACCTAACTGGACATGAAATTTGAAATTTGGGTTTGGTAATTGTTTCCTCTTCCGGCTTGCGCAATTTATTTCACACAGCAGTCCAGTCAGTACAAAAATGAAGCTTACCATCTCGCCTTTACATAAAACGTTAATCATCTCACTCACTTTTAGAACAACAACAACAACAACAACAATACTATACTACTACTACTACTACTACTTATAATAATAATAATAATAATAATAATAATAATAATAATAATAATAATAATATCTTCCTACCCTGTGACTGTAAAGTGTCCTTGAGAGTTTTGAAAGGCGCATATGTAATAATAATAATAAGAATAACAATAATGGTGGCCCGCCGGGTGTCCCCCGCCGGGTGCCCGAAGACGGCTGGGATAAGCTACAGCACCCCCCGCGACCCTAATGAGGAATAAGCGGTATGGAAAATGGATGGATGGATAATAATAACAGATGACAATGCGCATAACTCAGTTTACCCAAGTGTCAAATCTCTTCTCCAGCCTTCTTGTGTGGCGTTTCTGTCAGTTTCTCCGGCTACCCCTGCATTCCAAAAACATGCATGTATGCAAATCTGTCCTCGAGTGTTAAATGTAAATTGTTGATTGTTTGTATGTGCCATGTGAATGGATGACAGCCACTCCAGGGCGTGTCCTGCTTTTCACTTATTAGCTGGGATAGGCTTACCCGCAAAGAGCAATAAATCATATACATATGTAACGGAGTTGTGCGCTTAGATTATTAAATTATGAAGGAAGTGACGCACCGGCGCACAGTGTGGCACTATGCCCCGCCCATAGTTTCCAGAACAATCTCGAGGAGATTCAGGGTGAGTCGCAATTTTCTGTTGGTCTTGATTAACGTGCATTTTCATGACAATATCTTATTTTGTTTCCCCTTTTGTACTGTCTAGTGTTATCTAATTAGTTCCCTTATTCATTTCGAGTCCAGATTACTTTTTGTGTCATTATTTACTTCACGTTTTGTCGAGTGGAACTTTGGAGCACATGTGCTTTTCTATTGCGCAGTTAATCACAAGACGAAACCCATGCGACTTCACCCATCCCTTCTGCCATACTGTGTTGCAGAAATAAAAGAAATAAAAAGACACATCCACGCGTCTCGTCTTCATTAATACGGCAGCATCGTGGAGATGAAGACAGTCACTGTTGTGACGCCCGTCACACATATACATATACATATACATATACATATACATATACATATACATATACATATACATATACATATACTATATATATATATATATATATATATATATATATATATATATATATATATATATATATATATACAGTAAAGTCTCATTATATCGATATCGGTTATATAATAATAATAATAATAATAATAATAATAATAATAATAATAATAATAATAATAATACATTTAATTTACAAGCGCCTTTCTGAACACCCAAGGATACTTTACAACAAAGACAATACACAAAATAGTAAAATCATGCATAAAACAATAAATAATAAAACAGCATAATAAATTAGACCATGAAAGCAAGTTTAAACAGGTGGGTTTTCAGGTGAGATTTGAAAGTAGGAAGGGAGTCAATGTTGCGGATGTTGGGTGGAAGTGAGTTCCAGAGTTTAGGAGCGGAGCGGCTGAAGGCTCTGCACCCCATCGTTGTGAGACGGGCAGAGGGCATGTAGAGGTGGAGGGAGGAAGAGGATCTGAGGGCCCGAGAAGGAATGGAGATTTGAATTAGGTCAGACAGATATCGGGGGGGGGGGGGGGGCAAGTTTATGGATGGCTTTAAATGTAAACAGAAGTATCTTGAATTCAATACGGAGTTTAACAGGGAGCCAGTGGAGCTGTTGGAGGACAGGAGTGATGTGATGAAAGGAGGTTTTTTTTGTGATGATCCGGGCTGAGGAATTTTAGACTAGTGTGAGTTTATGGAGACATTTTTGATTGACCCCGAAAAGAAGTGAATTACAATAATCGATACGGGAGGTGATGAGACTGTCATGATCTGGTTGGCGACCAACGGGTGGCGCTGTCAGCCCCGCTTGCACCTGCACCTGCACAGGTGCTGGTCATCCCGATCAGTGGCGGACTGCCACGTTCGGATTGGCGACCATCGGGTAGCGACGTCAGCCCTGCCTGCAGCCTCGCTGGTGCTGGTCGTTTTAATCTGTGACACTTAAAAGGACTCACGGCACGACCATCCGGTGTCGGTTCATTGTTTGTTGCATGCATTGTGTATGCTGTGCATGTGTTTGTTTAACCATGGCGGACTTTTACTTTTGGTGTTCTTTTGATACTTTGTATTTTTTCTGTTCTGATGATTTTGATGTTTTACATTTACTGCTGTTCTGCATTGGACTGAACCCCCTCAGCCAGATAATCGCCAAGACAGGCTATGGATACCACCTCAGAAATGGAGCTACAATCAGTCACCTCCTCTACATGGATGACATAAAGCTGTATGCTAAGAGTGAAAGGGACATAGACTCCCTGATCCACACAACCAGGATCTACAGCAGTGATATCAGAATGTCATTCGGGCTGGAGAAATGTAGTCAGATGGTGACTAAGAGGGGCAAGGTAGTCCACACTGAAGGGGTCTCACTCCCTGAAGGAACAACAGCAGACATTGAAAACAGCTACAAGTACCTTGGTATACCACAGGCCAATGGCAACCTCGAACTAGCAACAAGGAAAGAGGCTGCGACCAAATACCTCCAGCGGGTGAGAGAAGTCCTCAGAAGCCAGCTCAATGGCAAGAACAAGACCCGGGCAATAAACAGCTATGCCCTGCCAGTGATCAGATACCCTGCAGGAATAATAAGGTGGCCAAAGGAAGAGATTCAGACCACGGATGTTAAGACCCGAAAACTCCTCACCATGCACGCAGGGTTCCATCCCAAGTCCAGCACCCTGAGACTGTACACAAGCCGTAAGGAAGGAGGCCGGGGACTAGTGAGTGTGAGAGCCACTGTCCAGGATGAAACATCCAAGCTCCATGAATACATCAAAGAGAAGGCTCCAACGGATGATGTACTCAGAGAATGTCTCAGACAATGGGGAGCAGAGGATGAGGTGCTGGAAGACGGACAATCATGGGAGGAAAAGCCCCTACACGGGATGTACCACCGAACCATAGCAGAAGTGGCTGATCTCAAGAAGTCCTATCAGTGGCTAGAGAGGGTTGGCCTAAAGGACAGCACAGAGGCACTCATCCTGGCTGGCCCAAGAGCAGGCCCTGAACACCAGAGCCATAGAGGCAGGGATATACCACACCAGACAAGACAGACAGACAAGGATTTTTATATACGTATATATATATATATATATATATATATATATATATATATATATATATATATATATATATATATATATATATATATATATATATATATATAGATATATATATAGATAGATAGATAGATAGATAGATAGATAGATAGATAGATAGATAGATAGATAGATAGATAGATAGATGCACCCCCTTCACTCTCTTTGACCCAGCTGTGTCTTATTGTGCCTCTGAAATTCCTCCACTCTGGGATCCGTGCTGCAACGTCTCTCCCTCCCCTTACCATGTTCATTGACTAGCTGAGTCCCGCAGACTTCTTGGCGCCATATTGGGACCTTATCCATTCACACCTACGTAACGCCTCTCCTTTGCTTTCTTTGTTCGATCTTGTTACGCAAGTTGCCATGGATGCTCAGCTGCATCTCAGTCTCAATCTCAAATGTTTCCCAATCAAACTGCATGTGGAGGGGCCCCAAGGTTTGAGTCAAGCATGGATGACACCCATCTCAGTGACTTTTTGGGGGGGATTGGGATTAATGTCCCAAACGTTATGGGAACCACCACACTCTCCCCTGCAATGAATAATGAAAGGCTGAAATGGCTTTTGTTTCTGATGATTGTTTTCTGTTTTGTCTCATTTTCTTTGTTTTCTGTTGCTATGGGATATGACGGTTGAGCTCAACTATTTGAGCATATATTTGATTGAAGGACCACTTCAGACTATCAAATCATTAAAATCTTCACATTTGCCACACATTCGATAGGTACACATTCATGACAAGCAGAGTGAATTTAAGTTAAAGGTGGTTGAGTGTCGCTGTCAAAATACTGGTTAACTTCTTCATAGACTCGTGAACCAGTCATTGTTAAACATGAGAAGCACAACATTTATGACATGTATCCTCATGACCATTGAAGCATTAAAAAAAATTGTAATGAGTTTTGCCCATTCCGATTACTACGGTAACTTATTGACCGTCAAAAAAGTTACAATACGATCAAACGCTGCCTGAAACCTACATTTTTCGGTTGACCAGTTTCAAAGTCCACTTTGACTCTGAAGCCCTGTACTTTGAAAGTGAACAGATTGCAAGATTATAAGTATTTCAACAGGAAACGTGAATCAAATTGGGGATACGCAGAATAGGCAATTTATGGATTAATGTTTACAAAAATGTATTTGTGCCCTATCACCAGAAAAGAAAAAGGATGAAAAGGAGCAAATGTGAGGTTTTAATTTTAAAAAAATGATTGGTGATCATCAGTAAGTCAACACGATGAACCTTAACAATCTCTAAAAGCAGCTGTTACTCACTGCAGGTTTGCCAGTTAGTGTGCTACAAATTGCCCTTTTGTAGATATCTATTCATCAATTCATTTTAAGATTAGCATCTCAGGATTAGTTGATCTTTTATTCTTTTAACTGGTTTATTTGGAACATTATCAGTCGTTTAATTAAAACCAGGTTCTTTTCTTACAGTGTATTGTAGGTGTTCAAATACCTGACATGTTTCGGCGTATACTTCCGCCTTCGTCAGGTATTTGAACACCTACAATTCACTGTCTGTAAGAAAAGGATCTGGTTTTAATTAAATATCAAGTAGACAGGATGAACTTAGAACAACTATTATCAGTCGTTGATTTCGGTAAATTTCAACAACTTTGATAAAGGAACGTCGGCGTGCAGGTGACTAAGAATGGGAAAGCAGAAGCAAAAAAAACATGTACGTACATGCTTTGGTCCAAGTGCTAAAGTCTATATTTGCCTTAGTTGCGCACCACCTTAGTAGACCTAGCTCACTGTATAGGTTTCATATGGTTTCCTTTACTTTGCTTACTGCTGCTTCTTTAATTGTGGCCCTTCTGGCTGAAGGTTTATTATAGCGCTCACAGGGGACTGACTGGTGCTTGGTGACAAGAGACTCATTATCAGATAGGTGTGTTGCGGCTGAGATGTGGAGGCAGATTTCAAATCTATCAATTTTAGTTTGCTCTATTCGTGTATTAGCTACTGCATGCTTGCAAGTAGGTCAGAGATGAATTTTAGAAATTCATTGTATTTCATCTAAGATTCCTCTGCATTAGCAATGTGCAATTTTTGGCATACATGGGGGTCACAGCACTAAGTATACAAGACGAGTACCAACGTAAACACGTCACCCTAAAATATTTTTAAATTCAGTCTTCAACCTCTGTTTGCCTTAAAGGAAAGTGACATCAGGAAAACAAGTCTCTCTGATTGACCTGGAGTCTATCGCAACTGATTTTGCCGTGGAAGTTGGGCCACACCGTGAAGAGGTTCACCATGCAGTCAGTCGCAGGGCACAAGTTGGGATAAAGAAACATTCACAGCAACATCCGCACCGTCGCTGATTGGGAACTGGTGTCATGCTGTCTGCACAAAAGACAGGCGAGTGTTCTACTACCTCATCTGACACACAGCGCATTTTATTGATTAAAATAAAAAAATATGAATTCATTCAATCTTGGTCCACTTTGGCTTTTTCTGTTCCAAAGTTTGGGATTGCTTGTGCGTTGTCATTCCGAAAACTGTTCCATGATCTAAAGGCCCTGAACATTTTATATTAAATAGGTTTTGTGCAGTTAACAGTACTCTGCAGTCCATAGCTGGTCATCTAGCATTAAGAGGTGACACACAACTTCTCTCTTGAAACATTTGTAGCATTTGCAGTTGACTATCGGGTGCAAACACAAGGCTGAGCCCTCATCTCTCAGTGGTGTGTCAGCTGCCTCTGCTGTGATGCCTCAGTTTTTTGTCTATGACGCAGTTTGCACAACATGCCCAAGTCCCCGATGGCCTCCCAGCTCAACACACAACTTTGCTGTGTGTCATTTACACAGGTGCATTCCCTGTTTACTTTGTGCAACCTGAATAACTGTCTACACGCATGCATGCATGTATGCACACCTATTTCCCAACAAACACAAATGCATGCATGCATGACACGTAATAATTTCCGAGTGTTCCAAATCATATTTACCACGACCCTGAAATTGAACAGCTTTTCAAAAAAATTGCAATTCCTCACAATCTTAATCATAATCAGTGTTTGTTTTAATCTTTGGGGCGTAAGTAGGTCAGTAAAGCATGAAAGCAATTCAGATTTTTCCCCCCTTAATTCTTACAAGTGGTATTTTCAGTTGCTCAGTCCCACTTGTGTACACATCAAACACGCCTTTACCTGGCGTTTAAGATGTTCACTCTGTGCAGCTGGAGGATGTTTCTAGTGCAAACCTTAGAGAACCAATAACAGGCCGATATCGAATTGAAGTGAGGCACCACACTTCAATTCCCTTATGTTATGTTTCATCATGTGTGTGTGTGTGTGTGTGTGTGTGTGTGTGTGTGTGTGTGTGTGTGTGCGTGCGTATGTGCGTCTGTATGTGTGTGGTATCCTGTTGTACAGTACATACTGTATAATGTCACGTGCGACCTTAACCTTATTGACCAAGCAGCCACAACATTGACTAGTTGCACAGTATGATGAGATACGATGGAAGCATATATAAAATATGTCGCTTCAAAAAAATAACAGCATTGTCATTAACACTGTCAATGAGGACGGTATTCATTTTTGTAGTAGTGTCTTCTAGTGCGGTTTCACTTTGTGGCCTCATAAGGAAAGTTGTGTGTCGATTTTGTTGTTGTGACTTTCGCTCTGGCCCATGAGGGATGGCACAGTTTGTCACTTGTGCTGCAGTGTTTACAACAGACTGCAATTGGCTGGCAACCAGTTCAGGGTGTATCCTGGCGACTCCCCAGCTGGAATGGGCAACGTCACACTCACGACCCTCGTAAGGAGAAACTGTCATGATTCTGTTTTTGTTTTGAATACATTTGATTTGGTTTCATAGTTTACTGATATGGTTCTGGTCCAATGTAAGTATATTTTGTTTATGTATTTTCGGCTGCTTTTTCTAACTTTAATGGCGTGGTTATGTTCTGCTTAAATCAGATGTGATTAATCAGACATTATTAATCAGACGGTCGCTTCATTATAACGGCAGTAAAGAAATATGAGGCCACTTGTCGAACACACCAAAACTGAGCACGAGCTTTGATGGCAGAAAAATTCAGAACGCTGGATATCATGACATTGTGCTCCTGGTCTTTCTGTTTGCTTGGTGTACAGGTCAAGATAAAAGATTAATAGAATAATAATCTATGCAATAATTAAGAGTTCAATGATTTTAGTAACACAACACTCAAGTAAGGTTTGTTTTTGGACATCATCTGACATGCCGGTTTTCAGGTTCATCTGCAAAGATGTCAAAACATGACTTAACCGACAATGCCTCGAAATTGATTTTCATCTACATTATTAAATGAAACTCCGCTAATTTCATGTAACTTGGATGAATTTTTGGAGACACTTTTATTTTGTTATCAGGAGCACAGTATCTAGTGGATAGCATGTTTGCCTCACAGCTAAGAGATTTGGAGTTTGAATGTTAATGAGGGCCTTCTCATGTGGAGTTAATAATCATAATAATAATTCATTTCATTTATAAGCACCTTTCAAAACTCTCAAGGTCACTTTACAGTCACAGGATAAGGTTTTTTGTGGGTGAGCAGCGGCAGCCATACACGCCAGCCGCCTGTAGAGGTTTTCTCCAGGTACTCTGGAATTCTCCTATATCACCAAAACATGCATGTTTCTTGAAGTGAAGACTCGATGTTGCCACTATAGGTATAAATGTAGGTCTAGTAATGGTTGATTTTGTACTTGTGGCCTTTGACTGACATCACTGTTGGTTGGAGCCCACCTATTGTCTGGCATCAGCCATCCACTATGGCATTGTCTGCTGGTCAGGCAGCATCACCACCCGGGACAGAAAAAGACTGGAGCGCTTTGTCAAGCGGGCCAGTTCTGTCGTGGGCTGCTCGCTGGACTCTCTAGAGGAGGTGGGCAACAGACGGACGCTAGCTAAACTAAAAGCTATGACGGACAGCCCCTCCCACACCCTCCTGCCCATCCTGACAGCTCTGGGTAGCTCCTTTAGCCAGAGACTATTACACCCGCGCTGCAAGAAGGAGAGGTACCGCCGCTCGTTCCTACCGACTGCTGTCAGGCTTCACAATTCCCAATGATCACATGTGAAAAAAAAACAAAAAAAAACTGGACACTTGTAAATATGGGTTGTTGCAATATATCTAAATGCATTTCTTGATTCTGCACTATGTACAGTCTTGTTTATAGAACGGTTTTTGCACATCTACATTTGCACAGTATACAGTTGACATTTTTATTTTGTTATGCTTAGAATATCTTGTTTTCTATCCTTTCACTCCCACCCCAACCCCATCCCTCTTCAATTGCTGCTGTGGACTGCAAATTTCCCCATTGCGGGACGAATAAAGGTATTCTGATTCTGATTCTGATTCTGATTCTATTGACCAAAGTCAGTTAGGTTTAGGTCAAGCTCAGCACTGAGGACAAGCATGGACACATACACATCTTGTCAAGGTGCTCACATTACTGATCATAAATCTGATGCTCATATAAAAAATGTCTATAACCAAATATTATGTGTAGATCTGAAACATTATCTGCAAAAGAACTACGTTTATCTTTCAAGTTAATTGCAAATGATGATCACTGCAGTGTGGACTTGTGAAATAGAACAATTAAATATTAGCAGAACGACATCACCACATATTCAAATTCATATCACGTTTTCTAAACCGAAAAAATTAAAAGGATTTTTCACAAAAGCTTAAAATATATTATAATTCATCACCAAAATAGCTGGTAAATATTTAAATTTGAAAAATATACAGTACAATAGGAATTAACGAGGAATACTCTCTTTGATCTAAAATGGTGTAAAATACAAATAACACAGAAGGAAAAGTAATCATCAGAAATGTCATTTGTTTTTGTTGTTGTCATCGTTGTTGTTGAGGCTGATTGTCCAAATTGCCACAGATAGAGCGTACATAATAACCAGATGAATGCCTCTGGGGTTCTGAGCTCCTGTGAAAGTGCGGCAGTCTTTCAAATGGTGGTTGATTGCTGCTGTGATGCCCCCAAATATTCTTGAGCTACATTCCAAATCCTGATAGTTGCCATTTTGCGACTAATACAAGGCCGACCCCCAAAAAACGGGCCCCAACTCTTTTGGGCCCCATTTCTTTGTGTTTTGTCTGAATGAAATGAAACTTTGCTCATAACTAGTTTATCACGTTCAAAATGTCACATAAAAACACTAGGACTTTTTTTTCTCTGTTCTACAGCATATTTTCTAGATGGTCTCCATTTAGCTTCGTGCATTTCTTGAGGCGCAGCACAAAGTTGTCCATGACGTTCTTACAGACGGAATTGGTAATGGCTCTCATCTCCTCCCTGATGGCTTTCTTGAGTTCTGTAATGGTTCTGGGTCCTTCAGATCGCCCCAAAGAAAAAAAAATTATGGGTGGTTTAGGTCTAGGCTATGGGGTGCCCACTCAAAATCAGTCTTGAGACAGATCACTGTGCCTCCGAAGTTCTCTTTCAGCCAATCTCGGGACAGATTTGTTGTGTGAGAACCTGCTCCGTCTTGCTGGAACCTGAACTAACTCATGCGCGATGGGTAGATGTCCTGGAGCTCATTCTTGAAGGTTTTGAGGACCTCCACATACCGCTCCTTGGTGACTGTCACTGCTGTGCCAGATTCTTCAATGAAGATTGGTCCAATGATGCCTCTGGCCGAGATTGCAGCCCACACCGTGCACTTAAGAGAACGCAGGGGCTTGGTGGCTACTTCATTGGGTCTGGAGGACCCCTCAACACATTTGTCTTGGAGTTCGCCTTTCTATCAAGATGGAAGTGGGCTTCATCTGAGGTCCAAAGGAGGTTCAGGAAACTTGGGGTCTCCTCGATCTTCTCAAGCATCTTGATCCCCTCTGCTTCTTGTCTGACACTGGAAGGGTCTGCAGCGTCTGCATTCTGAATGGGTAATGGGCACAGTAATTGTTCACCAGCAGTCTCCTGCAAGTCTCACTGGACATACCGAGGGACTGACTTTGTTTACACACAAAGCATTTCGGACTCTGCTGGAGAGACTAACGATTTCAACCAGCTCGGCTGTTCGCTTCATGGGATGTCCCGAGTGGCTTGGACAGTTCTCACTGGCAGCATTGAGGTCCCATATTTCTCGAAGTGGTCCACCCAGTTCTGAATTCTGCTTTTGGATGGAGCCTTTTCACATTCGAACTGACCCATAAAACTGTCCTGGGTTTTCTTAAATGAGCCTGTCTTGTAGTAATACCTTGGCTTACGGACGCTTTAGCTAAAGAACTTTTTGCCTTACGAACGTTAAATTCGCGAGAATATAATATTGGCATACAAACTAGTTTTCGGGAAACACACGGAGCGCCACAATGAGAGATGTTTCATTCGTGAACGAGCCGGTTCTTGGAGCTGGATCATTGAAGTGAACGAGGAGCTGGAAATGGCAGCCAACTTTTTTTTGTCCTCTATTCTCCGCCTCCAGTCTTCTACTAAAGCCGCACGTGATTGGTGGAGATCCGTGGTAGTGGAGGGAGGGGACACATGCAGCAGTGATGAGGAGGAGTGAGGATTAGGGGAGTGAGCTCATTAACAAAGAAAAATCAAAAAAGATGAGAAAATGGATAGAAAACAAAGTTTCAACTTTATTGACAGGCAGAGTGTAGACTGCAAGGTTAAAATATCCCATCAATCAGGCTCCACAAATAACCCACACAAGAAATCTGTACAAATTGGAGATAAAAGACAAGCAAGGGAAGCAGCTATTAATGAAGTTTCGAGTGTGTCTGCCTGCATCTGTTGCTGTTGCAATATCACAACTTCCAAAATGTACAACCCAGAGCTCCTTGAGACATCAACCCAGCTAAACAGAACACAATTGATGAGGAACTAGGTACAATTATTATCGCAGAGAAATCACGGCCACTTCACTCAGATAGCGTCAAGAGGCAACCTGGACGTTCATCATCAATTGATGATTTCAAGGCTAGCCACGGATGGTTCAAGAACTTTAACCGTCATACAGGGATTCATAGTGTCATTTGTCATGGTGAGGCAGCCAGTTCTAACCATAAAGCTGCCGAAGCTTACAAGGAATCATTCCGCAAGATGGTGGAAGAATTAGGCTACATTCCTCATCAAGTGTTTTATGCTGATGAAATCGGCCACTCCATTCCATCAAGCTATCAACAACCATCACAAAGGTAAATAAAAAGTATTTATTATACAGTCCAGTTTATTTCTTTAATTACAATACAATAAAGGAGATACAGTAAAGTCTCGTTATATCGATATCGGATATATCGATAGTCCCGGTTATATCGATACTATTTCTATGCACGCACGGAGAAAATTACATGCAAACAGGGTCGGATATATCGATAGTCCCGGTTATATCGATATTTTTTCGGACTCCCTTGAATATCGATATAACGAGACTTTACTGTATTACATAAAGTGTACCCTGGGCCTGTTTTTTTGGGGGGGTCACCCTTGTACTTTTCTTTTCTTATATTATTTTGCGAATGGGTAAGTGTGTGGCCTTTCTTATAGTGCTTTGGCCAAAAAAATATTGCCTATTTGTCAATTACCACACACAAAAAAAGGGATCGCAGCTGGCTACATGTCATTGTCTGGTCCAGGTAAAAATGTAGAGCATTTTTATTTTTCTGTGTGATGCCCAACTACGTGGCAGTAATTTTTCCTCAGATGTATATGTAGAGCGTACGCATTTAGTAAACTTTACCACCAACATGCATGTCAATGATGGTGTAGTCGTAAACATGCTGGCCTTATGTCCAAGCAGAATGAATATTGGTTTCCACGCAGTGACAGTGTGAATGGCCGTTTGTTTCTACACGTGCCGTGCGACTGCCTGGGATAAGCCAAGAAACGTTCTGTCAACTCCCTGTGAACCTGTTCAGGATGAGCAGTGTTGAAAATGGATAGACGGATGACACACTGTATAGCTGCTCTCTTACAGTTCTCAAAGTATGCACGACAACACCAGTGACGGTGATAATGGGGGACACATCCCTGTGACCCGCAGGGTCGTTAGTAGGTCTATAAGGATAGTGGTGACGGATTATGGCCCTCGTGTTCCAGCGGGGCTGCCATGAACACAAAAAGGCTGCTGATGGTGGACATAGTGGCGGATTGATCTCTCAGGAAGGTTTATTGGTTTACATGGTTCATGTATGGTCCAGTATAATTATCGGTGAACACATTTGAAATGCATCAGTGATGATCGCATTTGGTTTTTCTTGCGTGCAACAGAAATTAGAGTTCAAAAAGTCATTCAGAATGTAGAGATACCAAAGTGAAAAGCCGGCCTCTTGTCATTTAGAACATTCCCATAAAAGCATTCCAGTTTTCGCGCGCTTTTCTTTCCTTGAAAAAAACGCCTCCTTTCTTTTCTCCTCTTTCCCTCAGGGAAACACCCACCTCCTTAGAATTTTTTTGGAGGGACTTTCGTGAGGAATGCCATTCAACACATTCAGTGTGTGTCCTCAAATCTCCGCTGCAAACATGTTCCCATTGACGCTCTCAAAGAATTAATTGCCTCAAATAATCTCACCAGATGGTTACAGAGGTCCCCGCATCGGCAGAAGGTTGTATTGCTGAGGCCGGGCTCTATTCTGCTCTGGTGAAGAGAAGTAGAGAGAGAGATATAGAGAGGTGGCCAAAGCTAGCCGGGAAGCTGAAAAGAAAGAGGCAAGGAGGGAGAAACGACCACCATCTGCTCCTTGTCTTTCTTATTAGAGACCTCAAACACCAACGGAGAACCTGCATCTCTATGATCCAACTGCAGACCAGTGGCTGGAATGTTATTCAGAGGAAGTAAAACGGAGTTAGTCAAAAAGGACAAAGAGAAAATCTGCCGTTGCGCTGTGCAAAAGCCACTGCGGCTTTTGTTCGCCATTAGCAGCCTTCACATAATCATCAGGATTGAATCGATGGACCTTAACTTATTTGTTTGTACAAAGAAAGGCAACAATAAATCACTGTATGTTGGATTGTGAAATCCAACAATAACAAGCGACTCAGGTTGAAAGTCATTGCATGCGATTGATCACAAGTACTCTTCAGTTGCCAATGGCAACTGGCATTTGGGGCTGCTGTTAAATCATGTCTGTCAATGAAAATGAAGAAAGCACTTCTTCGAAACCACGCAGTATGTTTTTACACTGACAAGACACTAAACCTGAGCTCTTAACAAGAAATTGGCACGGTTGGTGTTATCAGCCTTGTTGTTGTCATTTCTTTTTAACGTGCGTGATTAACCTGGCCTTGAATAATCTGGTTTGAATGCACAACTATGTTTATTTGTTGACATTCTGTTTCATGTTTTTTCCCAAGACAACTAGTATTATTTACATGACCTCATCTCTATGCAACTAGATCAGAAGGCGGAAGGCCACAATTTTGTTGGAGTACAAGTGGGTGCGTTCGGGGGGACGCAGGACTGCATCATGAATCCTTCACCAGATGCATGACAAAAATGCCATTTTTACTCAGGACAAAATACGTGGTTGTCTAGGATGCCGGTGTACACAACAGTATCGTCGTGTACTTTAATTTTCAACTCCCCACTGAAAAGACCAAATGGGCAAATACACACAAAATGTATAATTTCACCAGATTCCACAATTCTGCCAAAAAGCTGTCTTTTGCATAAAAGTTCCAATTGAAAGGTGACCTAAATCAAACATTAAATACAAAAGCTCAATTCGTCAAATAGTCATGTATGTTAAAATTAGACAACCATATGTTTTGCTAAGTCATTCAAATCACCAAATGAAGAGAGTGGTTCACTCAAAATTGGCCATTCGTCCTTCAGTCAAAACGATTGGTGTGGCTGTGAAGATTTTGTTTTTTAGTTTCGTTCAGTTTAGCTTTGTTTTTGAATAATTTAAACAATGTCAATGTGCTTTACCGTTTTCTCTTCAGGTGTGCCAGTCAGAGTTGAATTGAGGAAATAGGCCATTTCAAAAACCCTTGAGGAGTCTGTGTGCGCAAGTAATTAACTACACAAATTGCCATAATCAAAATTGGTCAGATTTGCTATGCTCATTTCATATGTTGTCAATTATTGTAGCCATTTGATTTAACTGAACTTCTTTGTCTTGTCAAACTAAATGACTGTAGCCCATCCCTAATCTAGAGCAATAATTTCATCCTTTCATGACTCGACACATTTTTAAGGAAAGAACAAGTCGCATTGTTGGAGCCCCCTCCTCTTGTCACATTGGAATGTGTGACACAAAAGGTTGACGTTGAATCAAGTTTGCGGGACAAAGTCTGGGCAGTGTGGGGTGAATGCATTCGCTAGCCCCTCCTACGTGTGAAGTGGCATGTGTTCTTTGTGCTTCCGGGTGGCTGCGGCTCTCCACCTCTGCACCTCTGGGAAAGTGTAACAGGTGTGCCTTCGAGTGCAGCGATAGCAGGACCGAGGGGCTGCAGAGAGACGGCTGCTGCGGCCTCCCACTGGCTCGGCATGTATCCTGTCAGTGAAACTGCTCATCACCATCCACCACCCACCATCATGCTGACCAAAACAGAAGCTCAAATAGGAACATCACTCATTAATAATCATATTCTGTCAAAGCAAATAGCTCACCTTGTTTTCATGGGCTAAAATGTCAAGTTTGCTACCACATACCTGTCAACCTTCACGGCTCCATGCCCTTACAAACCGTCGTATTTTCCCGTATAATCGTACACCATATTTTTTTTCAAACGTATTTATGGAGTTTAACGTGTTATATTGTAAATGTGTTTCGTTATATCATTCTGTACATATTCTTAATTAATGCTGAAATTACCTGATGAATGATCCTGACTTGATTGATTTGCCGTTTCGTGATAGTCGGTGTATACCGGATGGTACCCGTAATTGCCAAATTTGCGTTTTTGCGTACAGATTTTCTTGTACGTCGTCGTGCGTCGTCTTAAAATGCATGATAAACGTACTTTGTAAGGCAAAAACGTACAGGTTGACAGGTATGCTACCGGCAAATAAGTGATGCAAACAAGCATACCCATCAGCGTTTGGGTTTGTTCATAAACTCTTAGGTCTCTATATTTGTGCCCAGTCAAGTAGTTGAACTGTGGCATGGACGTGTTGTTATGCTTCTGGTTCACCTACAAACCAGTGGTCCATGGAGTTATTTTTTTCTTCATATGATACTACCCATTGAATTGACATGGATGATTTTTGATCACTATAATGGTGACATGAAATTCTCACTGTTTCATTTTGACATAAAACTAAGGTGGTTGTCACACAGAGTACACTGAGTGTGAAAGGCAGCAGCCATGACCAATCCATCAGGGGACTCAAAAATTGAGACAGACAAACATTCTCATTCATTCATGCCTTCCGACTAGTGACGATAACTGTCCACAATTGAATGCAGGCTGAAGGATAGAAGTGTTTGAGGTGATCCTAATACTGTTATCTGTCCAACGTTTCATGTGCTTTGAGTTGGACAAAATTTCTACTGCAGTCCTGTGATTTCTAACCCCAAATCCACAACGGAACGGAGAGATTTTCAAATGGAAGTTTTCACGAAAATTCTTAGTTAGTTCTTCTTAGTTTAGAGTCCAAACAGATTTATTTGGATGGAAAGAAGCACTGGAGCCTGAATTTGGAATTAATAGACATTTTGCAAGAAAGGCTTATTTTCAGAGGCAGGGCTCAAAGTATTTGCCGTTTGTTCCCTGAGCTCCAGGCGGCTACCAAGGTAGTGTTTGCAATGCAAGAAGGGAAGCCGGCACGCCAGCACAGATGGTTTGAGTACCAAAGGCAGCAGAGTTTTTCTCATGCCTTTAGACGGGAACTATCTTTCTTAGCTAATATTTAGCTCCTTCAAATGCTAATGCCGTGGCTTCGCACCCCAAGGTTAGCACAACAGCGATGCGGAAGCTTTTAGATCTCAGGCTATTGTTTACCACATGAAAGCGGCTGCAAACAGAAAGGGTGAGCGAGGCCTCAACTGGTCTATCTTTGAGCTCAGCCAATTTCATGTGCTGTTGTTTCGTACTGTTTTCAAAGACTTAATTTACACCACTGTTCAATTTTATCTCAAATTAAAAGGGTAGATATTCACATAGGTATGGAAAGAGGGATGTCTAGGAAATATGGGAAATGCAAATTGAGACATGGAGCGCATAGATAATCCATTTTTAACCTTTACTTGAGCTCTATCAACATGCCTTGACATAAAATAGGAATGCATCATTTTGATTGATGCTGTCAGTGAAAGCGGTATATTGTACACATATTGATCATACTTGAAAACGGTCCCACTGCAAACCATTTGAATATTATTATTATTATTTTATTTTATTTTAGAGCATTTCTTTTACCTTTGGTGACTTTTAGTATTCTGACATTTTCTAACATTTGTGACATTTAATCAAAATCATAAAATATACTTTACATCTGATTTTGATGCCATTTGTTCTCTTTTCAGCAGCACCGACCTTGAGTCTATCCCATTTGACTCGTATCTGCTTTAGAAATGTGGAGAAGCTCAGGAGATCTCAGGTGATTGTGGTGTCCTTACACTACGATACACTGGGTAATAAGATTTGATTAGAATGACCTTTATTAGTCTCACAATGGGCAAATTCACAATTCAAAGCAGCAAAGTTATGAAAGGAAGAGGAAAAGGAAAAAGAAGCAGAAGAACAAAATATTGGAGCTCCGTGAAGGCAGCCACTTTCGTGGCGCCATCTTGAAGTCAAAATAAATAATATGACCAAACACAAAAGACACAGACAGTTACTCAATCTTAATTAATCAAAATTCATATGTGAGAGTAGCTCATGGTGGATGGTGGTGGGGGATTGTTCCTTTGTGTCTATGATATGAATCTTCACATTCAGACCAAATTGTCATGATCTGGTTGGCGACCAACGGGGGGCGCTGTCGGCCCCGCCTGCACCTGCACAGGTGCTGGTCGTCCCGATCAGATTGGCGACCAGCGGGCAGCGACGTCAGCCCTGCCGACATCCTCGCAGGTGCTGGTCGTTATAATCACTGACACTTAAAAGGACACCCGGCACGATCATCCGTTGTCGGTTCATTGTTTGCTGCATGCATTGTGTATGTGTTTGTTTAACCTTGGTGGACTTTTACACTTGGTTTTCTTTTGCTACTTTGTATTTTTTCCATTCAGATGATTTTGATGTTTTACATTTTGTTCCTGATGACTTTATTTTAATACAATTTGTCAAACAACCTCCTGCTCCCTCCTGCCTGCTTTTTGGGATCCGCACCCGCCATCACCACCTCGCAAAACGTGACACAAATACAGTACATCTTATTTTGCTGTGTGCATAAACTTTGTGTTTTCTAATTCACTTTGATGTTGGCCTGGTGTCACTTTAGTCACACAGTCGTGAATAGCGAGGACACAAAAGCTCCTGTGTGTGTGTGTGTGTGTGTGTGTGTGTGTGTGTGTGTGTGTGTGTGTGTGTGTGTGTGTGTGTGTGTGTGTGTGTGTCTTTTTTTGCAATTGTATGTATCCATTCTATGGTCCTCATTACAGTTCTTGTCTGCTACTCCGAGTTTCACCAGTAATTTTATTTCCGAAAGCAAGAAAAGAGTGGTGTGGTCTTCTATTTTTTGGGACCCAAATTAAAATTTCACACATGTTGATGGATGCTCCATTCTCAATCCAGCAAGTAATGTGCATTGGGCATATACCATTTCATGTCTGGACTTGGGCTAGAAGCTATTATTTAGCTACATGAGAGTAACAAAATATATGACACAGCTATTATTATGGTGTTCTTAAACTAATCACACTTCAAGTGTCAATCAAAAGTGCTAATTATTATCTTTTTAAAGAGAGGCGTGTGCCACAGAGCCATTCAAGATGAAAAAAGGTAGATCTTCCATTTGGGAATAAACAACTCCAGGTCCAGAACAAAAGTCCCATTTCCTGGCCCTTATACCTTAAAAAGGTACATGTAGTAATTATTTCTGATATCAACATGGAAACAGGTAAAGGAACCACAAAAACAACACTGAACCAAACCTTAAAAGAATAGAAGCTTACTTGGATCAAACTCACACGTCTTGGCTGAAAAAAACAAAAGAAAACACCAACAAAACAATCTCCTTTGTGTAGCTTGTTTTTTTGTAGAAAGGCAATAGCATCAATTATTAATTATAAATCAAAGGAAATGAAAAATGTAAAGTTGCTCATAAAAAGTCTAAAATAATCCCCTGCTGAACAGTTTCACGGGCAAACAACTCATAATACACTGTAATAAAGCAGTATCTTCCCAGCATCTTCCTAATGCATTATTCACTTCCAGTTGCCAAGAGCAGACTCCAAGGGATGTTACTACAATATTTATTTGCGCTAGTGTGCTGCATTGCTGCCACTAACACAGACGCAGAGAATTCCTCTCCTAACTCATGGCAAAACCTTCTTGGGTCAAAGGGACCTTGACAAGTACAAATGTTGGTGAACATTATATGACAAAATGTCTTTGGGAACACATGAGGTTCATTTCTTTCAATGTCAGACTAGGTTCCAAAGGGCCAGTTATATGAATACATTTTCAGCCTGTTCGTCTCCAAACCACCCTCCTGAAATGTATATTCATTGTCTTAAATCTGGAAAATCTTCACTGGATAACACTGCACAAAAAAAAATGTAGCGAAATAGGTCATTGTGACCCAGGCCATCAATGACATCACAATGTTTTCCTGGATGAGAGGACAACAACACCCACAGATGCATCCTAACCTAACCTTATTAAAAAAAAAAACATCCCAATAGAGTGAAAGCTGAAATAGCATCCCCCGTTTCCCAGCTATGGGATGTAATTGTAATGGGCATCTAGTGTAATACTTTCTTATTGTAATTGCACGGCTCGTCGTGGATGCGACTCAATTCATCATGCACGATTGAGTATAATTTCATCATGCATATTTTCTAATTGCAATTTCTTAATGTATATTGTATTGTAATAAAAGAAATATACTGCATTGTATCATAAAGTCAATTTATTTACCTTTGTGATGGTCATTGATGGCTTGATGGAATGGCGTTGGAGGTCGAAGGTCAAAGGGAATTGCTGTTTGGAAAGAGAAGCACATTACATGAGGACTGTAATTAAAGAATTAAACTGTGGTGTAAAATAAAGTTTTATTTACCTTTTTGATGGTCGTTGATGATTTATGGATGGAGAGTCACCTTCCATAAGGACTGTTGGTAACGTAACATAACCTCTGGTGTGGCTTCTCTTCTTTTTTCTTTGGAGACGCCTCATCATTTTTGCTGATTAAAAACCTCTTAATTGACACCTGTTTCTTTCTGACTTGTAATGTCTTACGAAGCTGAGGCTGTCATGATCTGGTTGGCGACCAAAAGGATCCGCAACTGCCATCACCACTTTGCAAACCGTGACAGACCCGACCCACCATCGGATCCCGCAGGTACAACGGACCGGTCTCATTTCCACCCAATGCCTGGCAGTGAAACGTCCACGTTAGCCCACGACTCGTCGAGTTTGAATTGCGTCACTCGACGAGCCGTAACGTCAATATCCGGCCGAGACCTCCTTCCAGGTGGCCGTCCAGAGTGACACTGGGTGTCTGGCAGTGCACGCCCACATCCAGCCACGCTGTCGTCGTGCATGATGAATTGAGTCGCATCCACGACGAGCCGTGCAATGTCCGCGTCAACGTCAGTCCGAGACCCCACTCATCGCTGGATCCCGGAGCGGCTCAGGACGGGTCTCGTTTCCCCCGTGCCGGGCAGTTCATGCCCACGTCGGCGTCCGGCCGAGACCTGTTCCCATACGGCCGTCCGGGGTGCCACTCTGCCCCTGGCAGTTCGACGTCAGCGTTTAGCCATGCGTCGTCGCGTGAACGTGCGGGAGGGATCGCACTCGCGCCCACGACGATCCGTGCCGCGCCCACGTCCACGTCAGGTCGAGTCCCGTTCCCATCGGGCCACTGCCCATCGTATGCTGGAGAGACAGCGATGGCCGTCTCCAACATTGTTTCCTGGCGAGTGGACCTTTTAGGAGACTGTTGGGACTTCTGGAAGCAGTCCCTTGAAGAGGGGGTACTGTCATGATCTGGTTGGCGACCAACGGGTGGCGCTGTCGGCCCCGCCTGCACAGGTGCTGGTCGTCCCGAGCCTTGGCGGACTGCCACGTTCGGATTGGCGACCACTGGGTAGCGCTGTCAGCCCTGCCTGCTGCCTCGCAGGTGCTGGTCGTTACAATCAGTGACACTTAAAAGGACTCCCATCGCGACCATCCGGGGTCGGGTCATTGTTGTATGCTTTGTATGAAATTGTATGCATTGTATGCATTGTATGCTGTGCATGCGTTTGTTTAACCTTGGCGGACTTTTACACTTGGTTTTCTTTTGATACTTTGTATTTTTCTGTTCAAATGATTTTAACGCTTTAGATTTTGTTTCTGTTGACTTTATTGTAATACAATTTGTCAAACACAACCTCCTGCTCCTTCCTGCCTGCTTTTTGGGGATCTGCAACTGCCATCACCATCTTGCAAACCGTGACAGAGGCATCACATTATTGTTCATCATGTTGATGATTGTCATAGCCACCACAGTCTTTTCTGGATGGAACTGTTCAGTAAAAGCCTGCACATCATTCCACTTTGCCAACATTGCCTTTATGAGCTCACTTGATGCTGCAGCCATCTGCAAAGCCATCACTTTGCTGCTGTGAAATGTAAATTTCTCCACTGTGAGACTAATAAAGGCATATCCAATCCAATCCAATCCAATCTCCTCCTCGCCCTCAGATGTTCTCAAACCATCCGTTGCTGGCTTTAAAATCATCAATAAGCGCCGAACTTCCAGGTTGGCGCATGGCGATATCGGCGAGAATTAGCCGTGCTTTCGCGCATAAAATAGCTTTACTCACGCTGTCGCCAAATAGCTGCTTTTTGTTAATCCAAATTAACAGAAGTTTTTCAACTTCTTCGATTGCTCGAGACCGTCGCTTTGAGAGCACGGAAACTCCTTTTGCAACAGACGCACCTTTGATGGCTTCTCTGTTCCGGAGAATGGTCGCAATGGTTGACTCAGCATAGCCGTGCTCGGCCACTAAATCACGCACACCTCGTTCGTGTTTTTCAATTATCTCCTTCTTCTCAGCGACGGTAATTTGATTTTGTGTCTTCTTGGGCTGGACACGAGCCTGTGGTGGTTTTTTTTCGGTCCCCTCATAGTAAAATTATCAGCAAAAAGCTCCAAGTAGGCGAACGACGTGTGCATTCAATGAGAGGGGGTGTGGAAAGTAGCGCCGGCTGGAGCGCTGTTCGGTCGTGTGCTTCCGCCGCAGATCACCCCGCCAGATCCGAAAGTCGTGGGTGTGTATTATGACAATAGTGCGTATTATAAGGTTTAATTTTCATGAATTTGACGTTCGTAAGACGAAAAGTTCGTAAGATGAAAAGTTCGTAAGATAAGGTGTTCGTAATTTGAGGTCTCACTGTATTTCCTGTCTTGGTCAGCTAAGGGTTAGCAGATACACCTCACAGTGCAGAGGTGAAGGGTTCCATTTAGGCTCCAGGTTTCGTGTGTGAAGTTTCCATGTTCTTCCCGTGCCTGTGTGGCTTTTCTGAGGGTAGTTCGGTTTCATCCTACATACCACAAATGTACACTTTAGGATAATGAAAAACTTTTAATTGTCCCTCCGTGTGAATGTGAGCGTCAAGGGTTGTATGTTTATGTGTGCGCCGCGATTGGTTGGCAACCAGTTCAAGGTGCCCGAAGACAGTTGGGATAGGCTCCAGCATGCCTGCGACCCTCATGAGGACAAGAGATTCAGATAATGGATGGGAGGATGTATACGGTCCATTATATGGATTATATTTACACTTGTTTTTTTTTTTTAAGAAAACAGTTGAAGTTGGGTAATCCGCACGTACAAGGTGCTTACCAATTGTGGTGAAGCACTTTAGATGATGAATGGGTCTATGGATGTTCAAAAATAGGCACTACATTGGTACACAGAGCATTATTAACAATCTACAGGGCAGCCCGGTGGTCTATAGGTTAGCACATCGACATCACAGTGCAGACAGAGGTTGTAGGTTCATTTCTCGTTCTTCCCTCCCTGTGTAGAGTTTGAATGTCCTCTCCGGACCTGCCTGGGTATTATTCCGGTACTCTGGTTTCCTCAAATGTTCTAAAATCATTAATGGCAGGCTGATTGAATACTCTAAATTGGCCCTAGGTGTGAGTGTAAGTGTGCATGGTTGTTTGTCTATGTGTGTACTGCGATTGGCTGGCAACCAATTTGGGGTTCCCGAAGACACCTAGGGTAGACTCCAGGACTCCTCACTACCCTAGTGAGGATCACGCTGATGGGAAAATGAATGAACGTATACTCCATTGATGAGATACAGAGCGGTTTCTTTCAGCAATTAATTCCGTTTGTATTTATGGAGAGCCGCAACTTCATTCCCGAGAAAGACATTTGTGCAGGTTTTGAAATTAGTTTTCAAAAGGCTTTGTCTCTTTCCAAAAGAAACACAATTAAAAATATACTATAATTCTGGGAGACTAATAGTGCAGTGGAAGGGATTCCACAAAGACCTTTCTTGAAGACTGCAGCAGATCACTGACCCAGTAAAATGTGTGGGTCGATGGCACTGACAGAGGTTTGAGGTGATAAATTCAAGATGGTCTAAATCCAATCAATATGAGTTGCTTCATGTGTGCGCAAAGAAGCTCCTTCAACATGTAAGCAGCTTTCCAACCTGTAATAAGAGTAAACTGAAAGAGATTGTATGGTGACGGTATACTTACACATTTTTCTTACCACCCTGTTACCATTAAAGGTAACAGAAAGCAAAGCCATTAGTGCAGAATTAACGTCGGCTCAAAAAAAGTATGTCATATCTACCTTTTCATATCAATTGTTCACTTGTGGATGTACATTTTCTCATGCTAAACGCATGCTAAACTGTACTGATTTTGGTACAAGAATATTGTTGCTTTGTTATCCAGCCCTTCTACATGGCATCCACTCATATAGCAGAGGTGAAAACCGGAAGCTCACTTAGCTTGCGTCTCATGAAAGTGACTAGCTGCAGGCCATTATCACTCTTTCGGGACGTATTTTATGCATTGATCCATTTTCAACACCCCTAATCCTGAACAGGATTATGGGGTTTGCTGAAAGCTATCCAGTTTAATTTAAAGCAGAAGGCAGATTACACATGGGAGCCGTCAACGGTGAGTTGCAGGCCACATATAGAAACAAACACCTCACTGAGTGGGAACCAATCCCACAAATCAGGCGACTGTACCAGTATGTACACTATCAGCGACAACGGTTATTTATGTTTCTATTTATTTGTTGATTTGCACACATTCATTTAGGCGGTGGCATGCGTTTTTAGGCCAAAACAATTTAAAAACAGGTTTTTTTAACAGTTGACACCTCCCTCCAATGTTTCCTTTAACTGAATGTTGCATATGATAACAATCGTGCAGTTTGTAAACCATTGTCCACAAATGTTCTGTAACATATGCTCATGCTCTCTTTCCTTCGCCTATTATTTGAAGCTGCAATTAGTCCTCTTCACTCTTCACATCTTGATATCTCAAGCTCGGCCTGATATTTTGCAGTTTGTGAGCCCACTGAGGACAACATATTTAAGTACATGATCTGTTTGCCGCTTGGCTTTTGGAGAGTGAATAAGAAAAAAACCGCAAGAGAAATGTGCGTGTGTGTTCGTGCGTGTGCTCAAATAAAAAGGAGACTTTTATGCACCCAGTGTAGGAGATAGGGCTCTTTGTGCTGATGTGTTCAGTGACCTTGTGCTTTCAAACCTCTAGCTCCATTCACACAATAGCATGGCAAAATAGGATTCTTAGATACATCAGCACACAAGGAATCTGGAGACTGGATCTCACAGATGCAACAAATTCAACACCTAAGGGGTCGTTCCATGAGATTATGTGTATGCGCCTCAGTATGAACACGCACGTATGTGCAGCGAGATAGTGGACGTGCCAAAAATAAAGAAAAAGGAATGCCATCTATCAGAAAGATAGATAGACCCCTACAGAGCCACAGGGTGCTTATTAAACTGCAGCACACATGCCGGTAAAATAAAAGTCGACGTCTTGTGCTCCCGTGCAAATCAAATTTGAGTAAAAACACCTTAAAAACTATAACATAACTAACTACATGCATGAAGTAGCGCATTCCTAGTAGCCATCTATCATCTGCTCGTTTAGCTGTGATATGATAAAACAGGTGGGGCTACGCCCACGCGAGATACATACTTGCTACATGGCTGTGGCTCTGTGGTGCATAAAACCTGACGTCTTTGTGCTCCTCATGTTGTGCAGATCAATCTCCCGGGCAGGCTCCCAATAGAAACACAAAGGCTTCCAGCTGACATACTGCTGTCTCTCCCAGCGCCCGCCTGCCTCAGAGAAAAAAGGACAGTGAGAGTGGGGAAGAAATGTGGGGAAGTTTGTGTGCGGGGGAATGGATTAAGTCTTTTCTCCCAGGATAAGAACCTGTCTTTTACAGAGACAGAGGCTCCTTTGGAGAAGGACTTGATCCTTGGTCCTCACTACCTATTCTTATTTTCACCCTTTCTCTCGTCTCCTTCTCGCTTTTGTATTTCTCTCCCGCTCACTGTAATCCAACGTGACACAGTTACAGATGGTCTATCAATGCCACAGCCCATCAACGGCCCCGTGAGTAGGCCAATGGGGGTCTGTGGGGACCTGTCCAGAAGCTTGCCTGCATCCTTTCCTAAAGGAGAAGTCAAGTCAAAATGTGTCTTTACTATACCATGTAACCATGCATTCTACACCCTCACTCATCTAAACACAACATTGCATTTGTGGAATGCAAATTAAGATGCAAAATGCATGGTTTATCTATTTCAGAGGATGGCCATTTTGTTGTTTTCTCCTCTCTGAAAATGACATCACAGTATTTCAGGACTTATATGTCATATACGTGACATACATTTGTGAGCACAGTATGGCTTAATGCCAAAAAAAAGAGTACGGCAGATGCAGTGTTTGCTTGAAGAATGCTGATAGAGAAGTACAGAGAAGGTCAGAAGGAATTGCATTGTGTCTTTGTAGATCTGGAGAAAGCGTACGACAGGGTGCCCAGAGAAGAGCTGTGGCATTGCATGAGGAAGTCTGGAGTGACAAAAAAAATATGTCAGAGCGGTGCAAGACATGTATCATGACTGTAAGGCAGTTGTGAGGTGTGCTGTCAGTGTGACGGAGGAATCCAAGGTGGAGGTGGGACTCCACCAGGAGTCAGCTCGGAGCCCTTATCTGAGCCTGATTTGCGATGGTGATGGACAGGCTGACAGACGATGTGAGACAAGAATTTCCTTGGACCATGACGTTTGCAGATGACATTGTGATCTGTAGCGAGAACGGCGAACAGGTGGCAGAGAAACTAGAGATGTGGAGGTATGCCCTGGAAAGAAGAGGAATGAAGAGCGGCTACAAGGAGAAGAGATAAAGAAGTTGGAAGATTTTAAGCACTTGGGATCAACTGTCCAGGGCAATGGAGAGTGTGGAAAAGAGGTGAAGAAGCGTGTCCAGGCAGGCTGGAGCGGCTGGAGAAAAATGTCAGGTGTGATGTGTGATAAAAGTGGTTCAGCTAGCATGAAAGGAAAAGTGTATAAAACGGTGGTGAGACCAGCCATGATGTTTGGACTGGAGACGGTGCCACTGAAGAAAAGACAGGAAGCAGAGCTGGAGGTAGCAGAGCTGAAGATGTTGAGGTTTTCTTTGGGAGTGACCAGGTTGGATAGGATCGGGAATGAGTCCATTAGAGGGACAACTCATATTAGAGGCTTTGGAGAGAAAGTCAGAGAGGCCAGACTGAGATGGTTTGGACATGTCCAGAGGAGAGAGAGTGACTATATTGAGAGAAGGATGCTGAGTCTTGAACTGCCAGGCAGGAGACCGAGAGGAAGACCGAAGAGGATGTTTATGGATGTTTTCAAAGAGGACATGAAGGTAGCTGGTGTGAGAGAAGAGGATGCACAAAACCGGGTTATATGGAGGACACTGATTCGCTGTCGCGACCCCTGAAGGGAAAAGCCAAAAGGAAAAGAAGAAGATATATCATCATTGACATGTTGAGTCGTGTGTGTCTTAACCTCCGTGGCAGAAACTCCAACTTGTCCAACTCCTGACAATGATTCATCGAACCCCCCGGGTTCGATTGAAGCCAGGTTAAGAACCACTGGCCTGCGCCTTATACAAACTCCCTGAACCTTGGATCACAATCCTCGGTCCAAGATGAGAAACAACATAAACGCAGACCGGTGCAATTAGCACAATTTACATAAATATGGAACACATAAGGTTACACTTTGTCCACCCATAAAAAAATGGAAAACATACAAAAAATGTGATCACCCGACCACATAAATACATTAAATGTAAGTGGCTCGTGAACTATGGCTATGGTTGGACTTCCTGAATGGAGCGACCAGCGTGTCATCGGAAATGTCTCATCAGTTGTGAGTCATGTGTCAATCTGTGCTTCAAACCTTAAGTAAGATAAGTGAGTATGTACCCTCACTTGCAAGAAAGAGGCCTGACACATTACATAGTTGTAGCCTAGATATCCGCTGGAGGATGTGCAACATTCTGTGATATGTGAAGGATCCACAAGCTACAAGGAATGACAAGTCTGTGCTTTGGGACTCAACACAATAGATTTCTTCAAGGAGAGGGGGAGCAGAAACTAGAGTGACACTTTGATGGATGGATGTAGAATGGTATGGCAGTGAGGACGGGCCTTCTGTGCCATCTCAGCATGGATATGGGATCCCTCAGGACAGGTCTTTCTACGTCTTCTCCCATACATCCACTTCCTCCCTCAGATCTCATCCCTCTGTATCTAAAAAGCTCACTAACCGATGTTTAAAGTCAAAAACACATTGCTCTTTCTTATGAGAATCACGTGGTGAGCAGAGAGTATACCTCATATTGGGCAGATGTCATATTTATACATATAGAATTCAAGCTATACAAAGAGACAATTTAATGCTGTTGAATATGGTAATCGACATGCAAATAATTTTCAGTAAACCTGTGCCGTTCTCAATTGCATGTCATTAGACGTTGTTTGATTTGCACAGCAAAAATTATCATGAAGTAAAACTAAGACAGAAATGAGAATAGCAATTGAGAATAGCCGGGAATTCTGGACGAGTGGGCAGCGAGCTTGGTGGTATCAACATACTGGTTGATTTGTTGTCCTTCTAACATGCAATTGCTAACGCGCAGAACAAATACACTAAACATATTGGGCACATTAACTAGAGTAAATGGGAACGGATGACAATACTGTACCTCTCCTAAAATAACACCACCTTTGACTGGTCGTAAATGTCTAATGTCAGTGCCCTCATTTTTAATTGTTTAACCAACCGAAATTCATGTGGGATCAATAGTATTTGCGAGAGGTGGGGTACTCAAGTCAGACTTAAGTCCCATATTTTGACACATGGCACTTGCTTGCAGCTAAGAGATATGTAAGGATGTGACTTGGCTGACATGTCGTTTATTAGACTGAACAACATGACAAGTCTTGCTTGTTTTAGATTTGGACTTTTTTGTTGTTTCAATTTTGCAAAAAAATAAAGATTATTCCATCAATTCACTGATACTTTGAAATATTTTGCACAGGCTTGCATTCAGGAACATGTATAATACCTAATTACATCAATCAAAGGTTTTCAGAAACAGGCACAATTACCAATGAATGATCATACCTAGCATTTATTTATTTATTCAATATTATATTTTGTTTTATTTTAGTTTTACTAATACGCTTGAGGAAACATAGGTCTGAGACATGCTTGTAACAAGAATGATAGTTGACATGGCCGTGAAATTCACCCCCCTCGTGAGTACAAATTTGTACCGTTACAATTTTCTGGTCCGTTATGTGTCCTCTTCTTTTCTTTTGGCCATTCAAATAACTGTTTGCCTGAATGTGAACAATACTTGGCCAAGACAATAACTCGATAACAATGGCAACAAGCAGTTAGGGGGACAATCAACAATGTACCAAGGCTGAGTAACACTCGGTATTCACCGAGGATTGCTGTACAAAAGCACTTCCATTGTTAAAGTCAAAGTCAGCTTTATTGTCAAATTAAGTTCGATTATTAGTATTTTATTTAGTATTTTAATTTGATTAATTAAGTACTATATGTGGAAGTCATGAATAATATTGTATTGTATGACTTGGCACCCACCGCTAGTGTCCATCAACCTACCACAAACATGAATTTGAACTATACAGAAGAAGCACAACATTGATGGCTCCTTTGTACTTATAATGCAACTAATCTGGCACAAGTCATGTTCTGTCAGTTGTTTTTGATTTTGTTCTTTCCACTGCCCTCTGATCCTCAACCATATACAGTAACACATATACAGTACATTCACACACATAATACACTACATCAGGGGTGCTCACTATGTCAATTTCCAAGGTACAATTAACATGACAAGGTAATGTGAATTGTTGTGAACTGAAGCCATACAAATAAAGTTGAGTTGTTTTGAAAAAAAAATAGATGCCAGCTCATCATTCATTCCTTCACTTGATTGATACACCGGACAACCAATCATATGACATGTAATCACTGCGCGTGCTCAAACAACGCCCCCAAGTGTTGCTTAAAAAGCTGGTCGTTAGTTCGGGTAGAAAAATGAGTGGGGCACATGGACCAAGTAAGAAGAAAAAAAGTATCACTTTCATACGGAATGGGAGTAGGACTTTTTTTCACAATGACATCACAAAGTGATGATTGGATTGGATATGACTAATAAAGGCATATCCAATCCAATCCAATCCAAAGTGTGTTTGTCTTGTGTACCGGTAATCAGAGTGACCTCATGTAATGGCAAATAATGTACATAATTGTATTATGTCGTGCAACATATGGGGTTATACATCAACATAAGTTGCAGAAATCCTCAATATACAGTATTTCTCAATAAATATAATGGGTAGATCATTTTGACTTAACTATCATATGATTTCAAACATTTGCATTGAGAATTATCATCTTTAAATGTAAAAATAAAGAAAGAAATCCAACTTACCTTTCACCATTTCACAAACATACAATACAGTATTTGTGCATTTGAGGAGAAAAGCTTTTGTTGAAACTGAGACTGAGTACAAATTGCTAGGTAAGTCAAAGTGACGGAGAAAAACAGTAGTAGTAGTAGTAGTAGAATGGAGGAAGATACAAATAACTAACTTAATTACACAAACTTTCAGTAGAATGCAGGAGTTATAGCATTTCACTAGTGTACACCGTGGTATATTTGAGAGTGTGTGTGTGTGTGTGTGTGTGTGTGTGTGTGTGTGTGTGTGCGTGTGTGTGCGTGTGTGTGTGTGCGTGTGTGTGTGTGTGTGTGTGCGTGTGTGTGTGTGTGTGTGTGTGTGTGCGTGTGTGTTTGTGTGTGTGTGTGTGTGTGTGTGAGACATCAAGACGTGGGGTGCCGTGAACCACACGGGGCCTCTCTTGTCAATTACCTGTGTATCCTAGAATCCTATTAGGAGCAAGTCACACTTGGGTGGGACATTCATCATGGGCCCTGCACATTCAGATTGCTGTTATGAATATAATTAGATAGGAGCACAGAGGAGATGTCCAGGGCACACACACATACTTTCCCGTCGTGTGAGAGTTCACAAACACACGTCAAAACAAACACACCTGTCTTTGAAGCATATTACCATGCATACAAAATATGATAACTCACAATCACATGAGGAACACATTATCCTGACCAAATGGCACTTAAAGGTTCATGTCTTATTTACACACCAACCCCAAACAGTGTCGCACTTGATGCCAAAAGCAAAATACACACACACAAGCACACGCAGGCACACACAGACACACATGCATGCCAATCTGGATGTCAAATACTGTACACGGTTATTTATGTTGACTTTGAATGCACTACAACTTCAATTTTTAACTGGGAACATCAAAATTCACCGAGAAGAATATTCCTTTACAGGTAGGGAGATAATACAGGTCAACACATTTCAAATGGGTATGTAACATTTAATAAAGAAAAGAATGTTGAATTATGCACATACAGAAGTCCTAATGATCAACCATTGATTACCTGAGTGCAAAAAGGAATCATTCCTTCCATGTCCGCGGGCCTGTGAAAAACTCTTAATTACACCATACCTAAGAATGCTGCTTACTGTGATGCCATTATTATGTACCTGTATCTGTGCATACGCTTTATATTGTATTAATTTACCTCCCTCAACTCCTCGGTGAGCACTGGTGGGTTGGGTCTGCTGCACCACACACGCCGACAGTGACAATCAGATGGGGTTTTAGGCCTCGCAGAAGCATAAGGAAGACACCCGATTATTTCTCAATTGCTGGGCGCGATTCTCACACACTTCTGAAATTAAATAAACTCTGTTAATCCAGTCACATTTTTGTTATCTGATTTTATGTCCAAGATTCAGTGTTCATCACCTCATGATAGGCATGCTGTCTTTTGAATGCTCTCCCTCACACACGCACACACACATGCACACACACACACAAACACACACACACGCACACACAGACACAGACACACACAAACACTTTGTACTCTCCGTCTGTCTCCCCGCAACTCTCTCACGCTCTGGCTGAATGCGCATGCAGGAATGGGGCCAAGACTCTTGGAGAGTCAGCATGTGTGTACCACCCTCCAAATGAGAGCCACGTGGAGAGAAATGCCTGCCATCTGAATGCTCTGTAATATCAATAATTGATGCTCTTGAGGAGTAGTAATTAAATTAGTTAATTATGCCAGTGAAATTACATGTAATTATGAGACTGGAGGGTATGTTTAGTAAATTAGTCTCATCCATGCTCAGTGTGTGAACTGCTGCCAAATCGTATTCCTCAATGATTCGGTAATTCCAATCCACTCTCTGCTTGTATCCATTCCAGACACCATCTGATCAGGATTATGTCTCTGCCACTGGAGGAATTTCTTTGTGCTCCATGACAGCAATGCAAGAAGTGGTTCTGGAAATAACATCATGCATTTTAGTAACACAGTAAAACATCGCCGAAAGGAAATGCTTTTGCTTGATATTTTGGGTAACATTTCCTTGAAGTGGAAAGTCAAAAGAATCGCATGATAAATTGATTGGGCGGGCGGGCGGACGGACGGAGGGGCGGACAGACAGACAGACAGACAGACAGACAGACAGACAGACAGACAGACAGACAGACAGACAGACAGACGGGACTCTCAATGAAAACAACACCTTCTTATTGAAGCTTTTTTTCATACAGAATGTTATAAACCTCATTATTATTGTTCACTAAAGATCTACTTAAGATCCATTAAGCTTTTTATATTGCATTGGTGAGCAGGACTAGGCTGTCCTGTTTCCAAATGACTTGATTAAGATCGTGTTGATGTGACGCTGAAATTAAGTACCACTGCTTGAGCATATCCTTGCTTTAATTACGCATAATCATTTGCATGCGCTTGAAGTGCCTCAACCAGGATCATCACACTTTTTTTTTTTTATTAGGAACGGTCTTACACAAATGACAGCAAACCTTGAATAACCTTTTTACTTCCATCCTATAATCCCGATGATCCTCGTGGATGTGGTTATGAAGCCCCATCTTGGTTTCTGAATAGGCTCCTCACTAATTTTCTCTGGTCAGCCTTTGTTGTTTTATTTGGAATATACGGTGATACAATTGTACCCCAATGTAAAATACTAAGAATCACTTGAAATGCTCAAAATATTGTACTATATTTTAAAGATAGGTTATTGGTTTCTAATTGACCCCTCCCACAAACTCCACCATCCCAAGTATTCGATGCTATGTTATTATAATACAGCACGAGTGAAAATCGGGGTTTGGAGACAAGGACTATTAAAATTACAGTTACATTTGTCAGAAACAATGATGCAATGTGTTACTAATGCTAAACAGGACGTAAAATTAACATTAACATTACAAATGATATTTGAAATCATAATTAATCACGACCCCAAACAAAAAAAAAAGCATGTCAACGGCAAAGTATTTCCATTTCTCCATTGCACAGTTAGTTTAAACACAAGTTACACACCCTTTGGGTTATAACACAAACGTACCATGCAGTCCACAAAGTCACAATAAAATATGTGAAACAAATTTCTACAATCTCAATGTTGCGAGTCCTGAACATAGAACGAAGATGAAGGGAATAAAAAAAATAAAATGTCCAAATAAAATAGTCTGAGAAAGACGTATGCGTTGCTCAGTGTGCTAATGTTGCATTCCCTAAAATAATTTCAATTAATGTGCCATGAAATAGATCATTAACAAGGATGCATGGGCCATACATGGAGACAGACAGATGAGGATGCTGTGGTTTCCATAAAACAGCAGACATCATTACACAAGGCCATACTCGGCTACGTTAATAACTTCAAGAGAAGAGCCGCAGTTTTATTGTGATTAATATGGGCTTCTTTTCTACAAGTGGTACAATAAATCCAATCCCAGTTTTTTTTGAAGCAAAACTCATTTACATGGGTCATAATAAGCACATATCCAAATAGTACCAGCCATACTCGGCTGCCTCGGTTTTCACTGAGCAGAAGTTGTCAGTTCTATCAAGGGAGTTTAAATTTATCGCGTCGAATCAACAAAGCTAACCTGTTGAGTCCAACGACCGTAGAGGTCAATCTACGGCGCAGTAAAACACTGTTCAACCTCTTCTCGTAGGTCACGCATATGGGTTGTTTATTAAAAATATGTCCCTGCCTCTTCTTTTTCATTTGTTTCAAAGACGGAACATCAAACAAGTAAAATTGACAATTTAGGTGGCGGTGAAATCGGCAATCTTGGACCATCTCATCTGATAAATTCGCAGACTGGCTTCCAATGTCATTGGAGAAAAGAAGGCTTTGTCTCATGCGTGCTAAATTCCTCTCCTAGTCGGAAGAATAAATTAAGGATGCTTTCTTCCCTCCTTTCCGTTAATTAGGTGTTGTCAGCACCCAGAGCAAGTCTGTAAGTGTGACTCGGATCCATCAGTTCTGCAATGAGCCACTTTAACCTTGAGGTTTACCTGGGGTGTGTGTGAATGCTAATCTATCTCGATATGTGCTCGGCAACCACTTCTGGCTGTGGCTCGCTTTCTTGCCCAAAGTCAGCTGGGAGAGCTGTTCCAGCAACTGCCCATAACCCTCTGCATTTGGGGGTCATAAATAAGAAGGATATTGTAAGTATTTTCTTGAAACCAACTCCACCATGACAGTAATTTCAACAAAAGTGGAGTCAACTGTTATTCTTGACTTCTTTCAACCCTTCAAGGGAAAGGACAACTAAAATATGGCCGAGGACAAAAATGAGTTTGACATCTACAGGATCAGCAGTGTTGCAAATGGACGGATAGATGATTTACCATGGTTTTTGTCTACGGTTTGTTATCCCAAAGTGCGGCGAAATAATTACAATCAATCATTTTGTGTTTGAAAGTCTGTCTCAGACAAAAGTGTAAGGTGTGAATACTGAGAATGTCCAAGCAAGGGTTCTCGTTCAACTACTCCACTTGTGTGGCTAAAAGCAACACAGATTAAAAAAAAATACAGACTGCAGACAAACAGCAAAGTTGTCAAAACACTCTTTTTTTAGAGGTGGTATGAAATAAAAGCAATAATCTGTGAAGATGACATGTTATGGGCTGTGACAGTCCCGTGATGGAAAGTGTTGTTGAAAGACAGGAAGTGTAAATAACACACATTCTGGAACTGTGAGATCAGATGTCACCTCCATTGCCCGATGAGGAGGTGCGCCATGTTCTCACGCAAGCTCAAGATACTGTATAAAACATTCTTACATTCTTCAGTTGCACATTCTCACAGTATTCTGCATGTTAATCTATAATGTAACTTCCAATCCAACAGTGACGTCTCTGCAACAACTTGATGTAACAACAGATTTGACACAATCCTGTAACAGATGGTGACAAGGGTGCCAGGAAGTGTATTCTCTCAAGGAAGGTGTGAGACAATTATTGGAGCATCAGCACAGAAATGGGATTGCTCAGAGGTTTTTTTCATACCAGACACACGATTGCCGGAACAACGATATGATAGATATGGAAACTCATTAGTCAACAAAATCGGGATTGCATCGACCAAGGGTCTTAAAGAGCTGCATAGTTCATTTTGTGGAGGATGTTTGGATTAATTTCACGCATACATTGTGATTTATCAAACCATGAACATTTGAGGTGGCTAATTTTGCAAATTTAAATAGCACATCTGAAGGGCAGGTACAAACCAGCGCTCAAAGCAGTGACAGCGTTACACTGGCAAAATAAGAGGTGGCAGAGGAAAACTTAACATTTTTAAAATGCCAACAAACATTCCAGTGATGTCTACTCTGGAACACAGTTTGGGAGGTTATGAATGATTCGTCACAAGCCTGTCGACTCTGACAACAATCCCTTCATTTCTGCATTTCGGCGGATGCGTCTGTGTTGCTTTGTGTAGGCGGGTTCGGTAAATGATACAACTTCGGGATAGAGTTGAGGTTCTTTATTAGGACGGCTGTGTTGGTTGGAGGGAGAAGGCAATTGACATGTGTGGCTCTCGTAGGCTCTCATCCGACTGACTTGCAGCAGCGCGCATGCTCCTTTGGTCTATAGCCAGGCATCACTAGTTGAACATGCAAATACGATTTGCTCATATTATTACATCTCCCTTTCTTCATTGAATTCTTTACTTTTAACAAATGTAATGAATTTTATTATGTCAGTAATTAGCCAATTTAAACTTGAATAAAGTCTCTACAAATTTTGCAACAATAAGTGAAACATTCACATGAAACATTCACATCACTTCTTCACCACATGATCACTTAGAAAACATGTTAAATGGTTTCAATCAGTCTCTCAGGTGGTTTCACTTTCCTTGAGGATTTTCGGATATCATGTCCTGGATTTAGAGGTGTTACAACAGTCTCTGTTACAGTCTCTGTTCATTGACTTGCTACGGTTGGTTCTTTGAGAAGATCTCGGCGGTTTCTTCTTAAAAGAACCTTCATCTGAGTGTTGCATGACCTTGGTTGGACCTGACGCAGAACAGTCCCTTTCTGTGACCATATGTCTGTTTTGTCTTTGTACCGTACTAGGTCACCGGTGTGTAGTTCAAGTAGGTTCCGTGTTCCTCTGTCATGGTAGAACTTCTGTTTTTGTTTCTGTTGTTCTTTGATCTTCCTCACTTTCCCCCCTTCCTTTGTCTTTAGCAGGTTTTCTTGGATGGGTAAGTTGGATCTCAGCACGCGTCCCATGAGTAGCTGGGCCGGGGACATACCACACTCGAGCGGCGTTGTGCGATACAGCAGCAAGCTGTGGTAGAAATCCGTTCCACTGTCTGTTGCCTTGGACATCTGCCGTTTCACAGTCTTGACAGAACTTTCCACCAAGCCATTGGATTGTGGATAATGTGGACTTGAGGTTATGTGTTTAGAGTCCCACTCCTTTGCAAATTTTCAGAACTTCTCATTGGCAAATTGTGGACCGTTATCAGAAAACACTTGGTTTGCAATCCCGTTTCGAGCAAATATGGCCTTCATGCATGTTATCACTGCATCTGCTGTTGTAGCTTGCAGTCTGCAAACTTCTGGATACAGGACGTAGTAGTCTGTGACCAAAAGATAATCTTTACCTTGACACGAAAACAGGTCAGCACCCACCTTCTGGTGTGGCTTTTCTGGTGCTTGGTGTGGGGGTAGTGGTTCTGCCGGTTGATTTGCTCGATATTTGAGGCAAATTGTACAATCTGTACCTATCCAAGAGGCTTCGTCAGCGAACGACGTCGCTGACGAAGCCTCTTGGATAGGAGGCGAAACGTCCGACACCTTCAAAAAGTACAGATGACGGCTGAAGAAACCTTCTCATAGATGGACCACTCCTGTACGACTGAGAGCTTACACAGACGTATTGCAGACAAATACAGTTCAAAATGTTGCTTAAATCTCTTCCAGTTTTCAGCCACGTTACCTGTTAGCTGCACAGCTGTGAGAGGACGCAAAGCTTCCATTTTTGTCGTTTTCTGCTGGGGGTTGTGCTCAATGTCTTTCCTCTGTGGAATCTTCCGTTCCAAGTCCTTTTATCGTCCTCTTGTCTTCCAGACCAATTCTGACACCATGTGTTGCTTTGTGTAGGCGGGTTCGGTAAATGATACAACTTCTGGATAGAGTTCAGATTCTTTATTAGGGCGGCTGTGTTGTTTGGAGTTGAGAAGGCATTTGACATGTGTGGCTCTCGTAGGCTCTCATCAGACTGACTTGCAGCAGCGCGCATGCTCCTTTGGTCTATAGCCAGGCATCACTAGTTGAACATGTAAATACGATTTGCTCATATCATTACAGTGTCTGGGTCATCCCAAAGCACTGTTACAAATGATGTTGTACTCACCAGGGCACTTTTCTGGGCGTCCGGTGCGATGTTTTGATTGCCATGTTATGTAAAATGGTCATAAACCTGGATGAAATTGTCATGTCTTTTCAAACATGGGAATTCAACATTTGTGTTGAAAACAGAAACACTCTTGTTCTACCTAATCAAGTGGCATCTCCAAATATATCAGCAGATTTTTTTAATAATAAAGAAAAGTCATATTTTTTTAATTTAAAACAGATTCTTTACTTACAGACAGTATATTGTAGGTGTTCAAATACCTGACACATTTCGGCGTATACTTCCGCCTTCGTCAGAGTGTCACGGATGTTGTTGTGACGCACCATTTTCAGCTGGTGTTGCTATGGGGGCGTGACCTATCTGTCAGATCTGACAGGCAAGTCACGCCCCCGCTGTCCGCTGGTCCCTCCAGGATACTGCTCTAGGTAGTAGAGAGCATTCCGGATTTCAATGGCCTCCCTGATCCAGCGCTGATGTTTGTTTTCTTCGGTGCGGATGACTCTGGCCTTCTCCCGAGAAGCGAGAACCAAGGACCATCAACAGGGATGAAGGAGCTTACATGCTCTCTACTACCTGGAGCAGTATCCTGGAGGGACGAGCGGACAGCGGGGGGCGGGTTTGCCTGTCAGATCTGACAGGTAGGTCACGCCCTCATAGCAACACCAGCTGAAAATGGTGCATCACAACAACATCCGTGACACTCTGACGAAGGCGGAAGTATACGCCGAAACATGTCAGGCACCTACAATACACTGTCTGTAAGTAAAGAATCTGTTTTCAATTAGATATCAAGTAGACAGGATGAACTTAATACAACGAAAGAAAAGTCATATTGTTGATTGTTAAAAAAATGATTGTTGAAAGGGTAGATGATTCATGTTAAATATTCAAAAACAACTGCAGGTATTTAAATCAGCATGGAGTGATGTAGCACCCGGCTTGCCATATTGCTACTGATCTCTCCATCATTGCTTGCACATTTTGAATTGTTGAGAAGGTAATAAATAACAACTGATGTTTCCCAGACTTTGATTCTTTGGTACTGTGCAATATGTGCACTAAACGTTTTTATCAGCACACTATTCACAAATCTGTTTGATGGAGTCTTTGTTAAAAGAAACATGTTATTGTTCGTGAAGATCCCTCATTAGATCCAAACATCAGATGCGAATTGTTGCAAAGCCCCAACCATTTGGGATGGGAAAGCAGAATTGTGAAAGGATCATGGCAAACTGTTGCAAATCTTTTTCCGGGATTACATAGGTTTAAAGTTTGGGGAAACCCCGAGGGTGTTTTCTCGAAGTCTGTGTATGAAGTGCGTTTACTCTCGAGATGGCACACACACCGATATGCACGCTTCAAACACACATATGCCGAGTTAGTTTTAAGCGAATCATTACACTGGTGTACAGACCTGAGCCCATGTATATACACTTGCACCCATATATGTTGCTGTCATTGAATCCTCAGAACACATATGTTTATGTGTGTGCAGCCGTCGGTTTTGAGGTGTCAACGGGCCTTGGTGTCTGCTAAACGCCACCTCGGAAGCCATTAATCTGTGAGATGACCCAGAGGGTCAAACCCATTCTCTCGGACGTGGCCCTTATTGTAGCAGGCAGTTTAGAGGCTCATCCACAGTCAAGATCAGTTAAAGCATGAACAACCTGGGGGCTAATGGACAGTGCCGCCATCACATCTCGTCTTCGTCTGCCTCAATGTGCCTGACAGGGAAGGCAAAGAGGTTTCAAACACAGAGCAAGAGTCTATCTGACAGCTGTCAGATTTGAAGAGTAAAATGACAGACACGACAATGGACAGGGCAAACAAATTTAGACTCCGGCATGTACCTGACACATACTGGATAATGATCAGCTGCCTCCACACATTAACATTGCAAAGTAGTGAACACACAAACGGAAATTCCTTAATCTGGAAAAAAAGGTTGTTGTTTTTTTAACCACTAAATGATAGCAAAGATCGATTCACTACAACGGAAATTCCAATATCTGGAACACGGAATTACAATACAGTCCATGCAAAATTGTGTAATTTTATGCTCGATATATGGGAAAAAAATGTTGTCCGTTCTGTCATTTTTCTTTGCCGGTGATGAAGATGAGTCTACCTGTGCAGAGTATGATGGAAAATTCCCAGGTTATCCACATTACCTTGCTTTTGAAATCAAGCTTTGTTTCGTGTAGTGTAGCAGTTGTATTAGGTAGTTCTAGTCAGGAGCAGGTTCTGTAATCATGGCATCCAAACTGAACAGAGTCATTCTGAGTGTAGAAGAAAGAGTGAAGTGTATTAAACTGAGCAAAGAAGGATACACAGTGATACGAATTCAAGAAATACTCGGAGTAGGCAAAACTCAAGTGAACGGCACAATTAAAAACAAAGAAGACAACATTACAACGCGGGTGAGTTGATTGCGACATGTAAGTTACTAATGCCTCAAAAGACAAAACATACGGACGTGGTTGAGATCATGATGATGGAGATGACGACCCTCCTGCTGACATTAAGCCACCGTCCAGCAAAGAAGCTATAGCGATGGTTTCGAAACTACGCCTGTATGCAAGAGTCACCCGATGTTATTTATCAGCGGAACAGTTGCTCAGAACTCGCAACAAACCTTTACGACAACCAAGAAAATATTGTGATCAAGAAAAAAACCCAAGCAACAAAACAATAAAAAATTGACTCATATTTGACAAAGAAGTAATCTGCTTTCATATTGTGTTCTATGTTAAGATGATAAAGATGTGAAACACACATCAACTATTGTGCTTGGGAGTGTGTTTGGGAGGTCCAGATCTTACAGACAGTGTCCATCCAGGACGAAACATGCTTTGGTTGTTGGTGGTTGGAATGTATTCTTCGACTTACAATGTCAGCACCGTCTTTATTTTATACTTGATGGCCACTTGAGACAAAACGAACCATATCACTCGCTGCTTATGGGGAAACGTAACTGCTTTCAAAATAGTCTCAAATCACTGGTGTACCTCCCCGAAATTTGTTTTGCTGTGTTTCTTATGTCTACTTCTAATGTAATGATGCTGGCACTATGTGTGTTGCATTGGGAAAAGCATTCCTTTTTCAAAAGCCTTCCCTGATATTAATGACAGATGGTGTCAATTTAAAAGGTCCCATGGAAGTGTGTTATTTCTGGTGTTTACAACCCACACAGACACAGAAACATTCTGGGAAGTACGCACTTGGGCAGATGTATGTTTTACGCTCATTTGTATCCTGGTCTGCGGGTGTGTTTGCAAAAGCCATACATATAAGCGTCATGTGTAAATAAACACAACGTTGAATGTGCCATACAGGTATGAGATATAAGACGTAACCATCACACTAATGTCACCCATTTTTCAATGGCTCATTTCAGGAGCAATTCATAAATATCAGCATTTACGCTACCAACTGCTTGATCCCACCCCACTGGTTTTGAGCTATGAAAATAAAGCAAACGGAATTCTGCTGATGCATGAAATTTTGATGGGAAAGGCACACAGAAGCACCTGGTGGGATAGCCTCAATTGGTGGCTGTTAAATAGCTCTGTGTTTGTGCCAGCTGCTGCATTGTTGGACTGAGACAATATGAGAATTCCAGAAGCTTGACACGAGTGTGTGTGTGTGTGTGTGTGTGTGTGTGTGTGTGTGTGTGTGTGTGTGTGTGGATGTGCATTTTTATACTTGATTTCTAGATATTGTCGAAACACCACACAAAAAATTTCTGGATTCCCATATACAGTAAAGTCTCGTTATATCGATATCGGATATATCGATAGTCCCGGTTATATCGATATTTTTTCAGACTCCCTTGAATATCGATATAACGAGACTTTACTGTAATTGCATTATTACCCTTGACTTTCACAAGGCACTTATTGGTTAATTCATGATCGTACTGATTCACACACAAAGTGGGTGTACACAGTGTGGAGTTTGTGAAAAAGAAATGCATGATTTCATACTTGATTGGTTTGTCATTTTGTGTAACAACAGATATATTGCGATTCACACCCATTGTCTGTCTTCACAATAGCGCTGATGATGATGGTGATGTTGGAGCTTTCCCTTGTTTTTGAGAGCACTTCAGTTTGCACAGAATATCCCTTTCAAATCACTAATGCTGCAAATGGATTTGTTAATGAATGTTCAAAATCAATATATTGTTTCGTTACATTTACTTCATCAAAAGTGTGGGGCATGTCTCTTTACATATACTTACTATACATAACGGGAGGATACCGGCAAAAATTTGTTGCAATAATCAAACAATGTCTTTAAGCCCACAAGGAACCAAAGTAAAAAGCTATGACCGAAACAAACCATGACAAGAGCGCACAGACACATACAAACGACCTAACATAGAATCCTAAAAGTAAATACAAGCAAAGTGACAAGACAATGGTGTTGAGCAAGCTGATTGGTTAAATAAGGGTTCATGAGGGAGCAAAACCAAATGTAACATAAGAAAAAAACCTAACCTTCTCTCTACACTGTTTTACAGAAGGGCTTGCATCAAATAGTTTAGACAAAATCCGTGGATTTTGTCTGGATACTCCGCTTCCCTCTTGCATTCCCAAAACATGCAGGGCAGACTTCATACTAAAATTGTTGCTAGGTGTGAGTGTGAGTGCAAAATGTTGTTCGTCTCAGTGTGCTCTGCAATTGGATGGCCGGTTCATGGTGTCCCCCGCCTCTTGCCCGAATACAGTTGTGAGGATAAGGTGGTTTGGAAAATGGATGGGAGGATCTTTGTTGGGTTTTTAAAAACCCCCTCGGTCTGTGGTACAACTATGTGGAGGTAGTTGTGGGCTGGCGCACAATGACACAAATAATCAGGTCGGAAAGCAGTCTCCAACTGCTGACTTCAAGTACGCGATCTGTGATCGCCCTGGACAATTTTACATTTCTACAAGAAGAGATTCTGCAGTCCCCCGTGTACTTTGCGTGCATTAATTTCCTGCATATACTCCAGCTGTGCAGACTGTGCCCCTCTCCTGTGATAAATTTAAAGCAGCCGCTTCCAATGGGCAGGAAGGCTACATAGTTGTGATCATCCTCAGAATGCCACAATGCTATGAAAACATCAAGAGGACTAAAGCTATATGTGCAGTTCGGCTGTTCTTTGTGCTAGACGTGCACTGAGCATGATAATATGACCCTTTATGTACAATGGAATTAAATCAAAATTGGTTTGACTACTACAGGTGCATAGAAAGAATAATCTGTTGTAAAAAATAGCAGCCAAATTATTAGTGTTTTTATTGTCAACATAAAGTATTAAGGACGTCATGCAATTTACAATACTGTATTTATTTACACCACTGTTTGGTTAAAAATGCAGTATGACTAAAGCTCTTAGAACTCATATAGACGTATCTGGATGGAATTGATGACATTTACTCTAACACACAGCAGATCTCATTAGTGCTCCCTACTAACCTTCAACAAATCACTGACTCTTCAAACGAAAGCTATTAATGAAGGACCTGAAGGTTTCTAACAAGCAGATTTTCTTTTAATAAAAAAGTCTCCATAAATAACCACCTCATAACGCACCTGTCAAATTCCATCCAGCTCCCACTTAGTTTGACTCTGCAATCGGTGACAGTGCTATCTATCTATCTATCTATCTATCTATCTATCTATCTATCTATCTATCTATCTATCTATCTATCTATCTATCTATCTGCCTGCCTGCCTGCCTGCCTGCCTGCCTGCCTGGGTCCAATGGTCAACATGCCCATTGGACCCAAAGATTACCAAGTTCCAAACAGCAATCAAAGTGCTTCCAATGATCTATGAGACTTACATGGGGGACCAGCCGCTTGCTAATAGAGACATTTACACCTTAGTAAAATTTGGCAGGTGTTAGCCTGCTGTTGTTGAGAGCAGACGCATGCCTGAGCATCATTAGGCCCCGTGCCAAGCCTGGTTTGGCTGCTAGCCTCAGTGCACGCACAAGTGTACGTGTTTACGGGTGTGTGTATTTCACTGGAACAGCAGTGTCACAAGGGACTCCTTGTTCAAATTGTGTGAGAGTGGTGTAATGCTGCTGATCTGTGTGCAACAGGATCCTTTTGGACCAGTGCTTTGCAAAACAGTGCTATATTACATGGGACCTATTATGGGAAAATTACTTTTTAACTGCTCAGGAGAACCTGCCCACTCAACACGCTTAAAATGACACACCAAATGAAGACATGTTGTACTGTATAAGTTTCTCCAGTCAAGAACTTACTCAACGTTTACTGTACTTCCAGCAGTACGCTCTGGTGACAAATCGAATATGTGTATGCGGTATGTATATATGCACCCTATCTCAGCAATGCCAGCGCGGTACACACACAAACACACACACACACACACACACACACACACACACACACACACACACACACACACACACACACACACACACACACACACACACACACACACACACACACACACACACACACACACACACACACACATGCATTTTCAATAAAAGGAAATTACCACGTTTTAAAATGTAATAAAGTGAAAAGGGGCCAGAGTTTGAATAATTTAGGCCGATCTCTTTACCATAGACGATGTACAATAATAGAACATGTTTCACAAAAAAACACAATTGCTGACAATCGTATGTACTTGTGCTCCAGAACGACTCTCGACTATCTCGAACGACTATGTAAATATTGCTGAAAGGTTAATTTTGTGGCACACTTTTTCTTACAGCTACAGCCAAGACTGCATCCTGAGACATCGCCCAAACAAGGGACTAAATGAAAAAGCAGCAAAAGGAAGATGCTGTTGTCATCTCATGTTTTTAATATAAGGAAGGCAAAAGTCATCAATCATCTTAGAAGTGACAATAACTTAGTGGCAGGGGATTCGCATACTTAGCCATGCAATGAAATCTCCATCCGCAGATATGTTAATATTAAATTGCCGGCTGATGGCACAGACAAAAAAACAAAACACGGCAGTACCTGAATACGTAATGACGACTGGGAGGCCACAACAAACCCTGCTTTTATGTTGAGTATAACTTATTAAAATAGCGTCTTAAATATTTATCCCTTCTTAGATGGTCTCTGTCACGGCTCGTTATTTATCTCCTTAAGCTCTGTGGCTATCGGGCTTGAGAATGAATAGAATCCATCGACCGGCCCCCTTTTCCTCCAAAAAGGCCTGATTCAAATCAAAGGCGATGTAGATTGTGATGAATTATGCATACTTGTGTGAAGGGTGGAAGAGAGAGTTTATTTCAAAATAATGTAGCTTTTTGGTAAACGACATCATATTGATGAAGTTGTGTCCTGGGACACGTTGACTTTACAGGTAAGGAGTTTTCAAAGAACTTTTTTTACTGGAACCCTGGACCTCCGCACCGGACGTGGCAACCTGTCAGCTACCGTAGAGGTGGTGTCTATTGAGGATGAATGTTTTGTGAAGAAGTTCTTTTGACTTCTTGGTCAACTTTAATTTGATGACTTCTTTTATAATCCTTCATGTGAAAAGTCAAATTACTTTCTGATGGATATTTTGTGTTGCACATGATATACTATCATCAAGGCACACATGCAAGGAGAGATTGTTTGCTGTGCTCAAGGGCACGAGTTGCCATTTTTACATTTTGTCCACAGCAGGGCTCAAAACGCCATCCCCCAGCTCCAATATATCTTCCGCTTGTCAGTTTTCCTACTAGTTCTAATATCATATGCAATACGGATGGCTGCTATGGACTCATCTCGCCCTCCCCCATCTGAAAAGGAAAAACAGTGGAAGAGCTTTTAATGAGATCACCACAGCGCGGTGGCTATATTGATAAGTAAATACACTACAGCTTGAAATGCTCTTTGCGCTCAATTGGCTCCTTGCTATTGTTGCCAAGCGCATGCCTCAGCGAACATTAAATTTTCACTGTCACACTTCAATAACCCTAATTGTGCAAAATAAATTAGCTAATTTCTGAAGTTCCATTTTCATATGCAAGAGATAAGGCAACTTTGCTGATTGATTGGATTCCTTTGTGTGCCTGTCCCACGTGAGCCCGCATGTGCCGGCCGCGCTGTGTGGGTAGGTGTGTAAATGTGCAACTGCTGCATATAATTTGAAAGAAGGCATTCTCTTTATTACGCTTCTCTTATTTTGGAGTGTACACTTCTCTGACCCCTGCTGTTATTCATCTGTCGAGATCGAGAGGAAACCTGCAGTGAGAGAGAGGGGGAACAAATAAATGAATGTTTGAGTGTGGATGTGCGTGTGCGTATGTGTGCGTGTGTGTGTGTGTGTGTGTGTGTGTGGGTGCGTGCGTGTGCGTATGCGTGTGTGTGTGTGTGTGTGTGTGTGTGTGTGTGTGTGTGTGCGTGCGTGTGCGTATGCGTGTGTGTGTGTGTGTGCGCGCGTGCGTGTGCGTATGCGTGTGTGTGTGTGTGTGTGTGTGTGTGTGTGTGTGTGTGTGTATGTGTGTGTGCGCTCCCGCCACACGCACGGTGTCCCGACAGATTGAGTAGTGGATTCAGATTTGTAGTTTTTTTGTACACTACAGTCCCCCAGGGATACTGAGCAAAAGAGACATTGAGTCAGACAAAAATGTCTTTGAGTCACATTGACCTCATGCATACACAATCTGAATATAAATACAAATAAAGAATGCAGGTAGAGATTATGTCATATTGAGCAAATATTATCTCACTTTACTAAACATTTTTTGGACTCCACATAAGACTAAAATCATTTTCGAGGATGGCACTTCTCTAGATCATTGCACACGGTGCACAGGACCCTGAAACAATCATGTCTGGTGATCCACTTTTTTCGCCCACACCATTTTGAACAAAAATACAGGGAGTGACTTTAATCCTGACCACCGACGCTTGTATACTTTGTCTTTGTTCTTCAAATCAGATGTCTTGGAGTGATTAGGCCACCAATACAGTCTACGAAGCTGGCCCAGATAATAATGTTACTTACTACTGTCGTGAATAAGCTGTATGGGGGTCTATGCATTTTGCATGCAAACATACCGACAGATGCACAAAGTGTTGGTCACTACTTCCAATATTGCCAACTGTCACGAGTATGGTGGAAGATGACCTCAAAAAGCAGGCGGGAGGTAGGAGCAGAAAATTCTGACAAACAAAATCGATAATGAACAAAGTCCTGAAAACAAGAATCCAAAGTACAAACAAAAACCCATGGCTAACACAGAGACAAGACCACAAACCAACAGGTGCGCTGCTGTACAAGGACACCTACAGAGTCACCTGTTGGTCCCAAACTGATCAATCGTGACAGACAAGATCCAATGAGTCAGTGATTGAATATTGGTTTGCAAAAAAGGGCACTTGAGACATATGATCTTATACAGGAGGCAACAGGATCAAACACATTGATCACCTACACGTGTTGAGTGTGTATATTGATGATGTTGTTATGTTGTTATGATTCTCACAGTAGAGGTGAGATCGGGCCCCAAAAATCCAGCCCGACCCGACCCGCGGGTATTAAAGCCTGCTACCATTTTCCGGAACAGAGAAGCCATCAAAGGTGCGTCTGTTGCAAAAGGTGTTTCCATGCGACGGTCTCGGGCAATCGAAGAGGTTGAAAAACTTCTCTTGATTTGGATTAACCAAAAACAGCTATCCGGCGACAGCGTGAGGAAAGCTATTTTATGCGATAAAGCACGGCTAATTCACGCCGATATCGCCATGCGCCAACCTGGAAGTTCGGCGCTTATTGAGGGTTTTAAAGCCAGCAACGGATGTTGGTTCGAGAACATCTGAGGAGGAGGAGATGCTGCAGCATCAAGTGAGCGCATCAAGGCAATGTTGGCAAAGTGGAATGGTGTGCAGGCTTTTATCGAACAGTTCCATTCAGAAAAGACTGTGGCTATGACAATCATCAACATGATGAATAATAATGTGATGCCTCAGCTTCGTGAGACCTTACAAGTCAGAAAGAAAGAGGTGTCAATTAAGAGGTTTTTAATCAGCAAAAATGATGAGGAGTCTCCAAAGAAGCGAAGAAGAGAAGCCACACCAGAGGTTAATTTACCAACAGTCCTTATGGAAGGTGACTCTCCTTCCATAAGCCATCAACGACCATCAAAAAGGTAAATAAAACTTTATTTTACAGCACAGTTTATTTCTTTAATTACAGTCCTTATGGAATGTGAGTCTCTTTCCAAACAGCAATTCCCTTTGACCTTCGACCTCCAACGCCATTCCATCAAGCCATCAATGACCATCACAAATGTAAATAAAGTGACTTTATTATACAGTGCAGTGTATTTCTTTCATTACAATACAATAGCACATTTATTATACATACAATAAGGTATGTTGTGTGTAGGTTGTGTAGTTTTAAGGCTTGTTGCTGGAGCCTATCTCAGCTGTCTTCGGGCACGAGGCGGGGGACACCCTGAATTGGTTGCCAGCCAATCGCAGGGCAAACAAAGACATACAACAGTCACTCTCACACTCACACCTAGGGACAATTTGGAGTGGTCAATCTGCCTGCCATGCATGTTTTTGGTTGAGGGAGGAAACCGGAGGACCCGGAGAAAACCCACGCGGGTACGGGGAGAACATGCAAGCTCCACACAGGGAGGCCGGACCTCTGCACTGTGAAGCCGGTGTGCTAACCACATATATATATATATATATATATATATATATATATATATATATATATATATATATATATATATATATATATATATATATATATATATATATATATATATATATATGTGTGTGTGTGGCCATATTATTTCTTACCGGCTGTAGATTTGACTTTTGTGAACAGTGTGTGAACATTACAATTTAGGTTGGGTTCTAAAAAAGTACCAAAGGGTTTAGATTGGAGAACATTTTTCTCCCAAGACAATAACCTCATTGAGCGAACGTTGAGATTGACGGTATGTGATTGTTGGTAAGAATCGCAGCAGTGGCCTTCCTTTGTGGAGTTGTTTGATGTTCTCCTTGTGCATCCTTACGACTAGTAATACCAGAGTTTCACTAGCTTAGGGACTAAACACTACTTAGAACTGTCTGACTGGTTGCAAGATGTGACCATTAGTTTTATGTCTGTGGAAACTGAGAAGTGCAACACTGATATATGGCTTCCTCGTAACGCTCTTATTAAATATGTTAGCAAAGGCTGCCCAAGAACACAGTCAGCAAAAACAGAATTACATCAGTGAAAGGTTTATTAGGCCTCTCTTTTGTTTTTGTTTTTGCTGAGAACGGTTGCATACAACATCTGGCAACAAAGTATGCTGCTTTTGTTGACCAGGAAAGTGCAAACAAACAAAAGCAATTATACAACAAAATTCTCTCTCAAATGGTAATTCTGTGGTTTCCTTGTAAGTAACTTTAAGACAAATAAAGTAAACCAGCATCATTTGTACAGTCAAAACCAGTCCAGGAGAGTCGTAGTCTGCTTCTTATGTTTTTCTGATAATTGCCACCCTCTGCATTTGTGAAAGGGGCATTCACATCAACTAGCTTGCTACCATGTACAGATGTTTATCGCTTCACGTTTTAAGCAGAGTCATCAACATTGAACATCTGTGCTGTGCTCAAACAGTGTCGTGGGACTGTGAAGGTTACGAATGGATGAGCACAATGAGCACTTTTCCATTATTTGTGACACAGACCAGAGGGATCGGGACCCAGAGGGACCAAAATGAGGAAAAGACTGATTAGCGACAATATGCTTGAATATTAAATTTGTGTGAGAGACACAAAAAAGAAAGGGAAAATAGCAAAATGAGGAGCATCATTTCCAGATTTGACCTCAAATGATGATTTTTCTTTGCAGTGCATTAAAAACGGGGCCATTACTCTGCTTCTGATGTTCAGAGAAGTAAATCAATTACACTGTAATAGATGTTTGGATATGTTTCATAGAACAGAGTAATTTTAAACGGTTGCCTGGCAACTGGCTTAACATCAATGTTACTCTCCAAAACATCAATAGAAAACAATACGTTTTAAATACATGCAAATTATGATGTAATACAACCCAAAAATAAATCCATTCATTCGTAACCTGATCTGCTTATCCATAGGGGTCTCACAAGGTATGCTGGAGCCCATCCCAGCCGTCTTCGGGCAGTAGGCGGGCGTCACCAAAACCTGGTTACCAGCCAATCGCAGGGCACACAGACCGACAAATAAAAACAAACAACAACCATTTGTGCTCCCACTCACACCGAGGGCCAATTTAGAGTGTTCAATCAGCCTGATATGCATGTTTTTGGAATGCGGGAGGAAATCAGAGGACCCAGATAAAAAACACGCAGGCCAGGGGAAAACATGCACACTCCACACAGTAAGGCAAGAAGCCAGAATTCAAGACTGTACCTCGTCAATCTGAGGCTAGCGTACCTACCAGAAAACTACTCGTCTGCCCAGATATTATATGAAACAGATCAATATATCACTTTTTTGATAATTCCAACAGGCTGCGGTGGTCCTCATGCCCACTGGCAGGTACTCATGCCCTCTTTGTGAACACACGGTGCTGAGTACAGGAGTAGTTGTAGGTTTAAAATGATCTTTCTAAGAAATGAGCATCTGCGCTTGTGTGTTTGATTGAGAGAGAAATGGGTGGATTCATCCTACATTCTTAAGATGGTAAAAAACCTCTTTCGGTCACATTCCTGATCTGTGGAATAAAATGACACAGGGTCAAAAAATTCTTGTAACATCGTGAATGTTGAAAGTCTTGTAGTGTTGGCAAATGTTTTCCTTCTGCCTTTACGACCACTGACTAAAAGCTCGGTTTTGTCCTGTTTGACATGCAGGAAATTCACGCCCATCCCTGATTTGATATTGAAAATAGAGCTAATTGGTTCTCTTTGCAAGAGACACAGCGATGTTCTGCTGCATGTCATTTGCCAAACTGTGGAAGCCGGTGTCATGCCTACTGATGATGCTTGAGACACTCAATTTCAGATTTCTCTAAAATGCGGTTCCTATTTAAAATTCTATTTTTGGGTTTAATTTTCTAAATTTGTACTTCAAAACCATAGGTTCGATACAGGACAGTAAGTATGTAGAACACACAAGGAATTTGTCTCCGGTAGAACACTGTATCATCCTAAAAAAAGACTTGACAAATAAGTGTGGAGGACACTAATCCAATGCCGGCCGGGGTTGGAATTGCTTCAAAAGAAGCTTCACCACGGCCTGTTTGCAAGCAGTAAGGAAGACATCCACCTGATGAGAGTAAATCACAAAATTAAAATTTGTTCCTCAAGAAGCCACAACATTGTTTTTAAGAATGGTGTTGGAATTGGATCGAGAAGGCAGTTTTAAAAATACACAAAATACGCAGGATGATATTTTTAGTCAAATGCAAAATTGCAAGAAAAATGACTTCAAGTGTCTAAAAACTCCTTCAAATTGATCCCGGAAGTGGCCAGTTACAAAAGGTCCCGCCCCCTTGTTCGTGGTGTCACGCTAAGACGACTTGCCTTGCTTGAGAATCAAAACAAGGCTTCAGATTCGGAGAAGATGCTTTCTTGTTACTGATCCAGTTATGAATATGATTCAAATAGTTTTGAAGAGGAAAGCATACATGGCACCTGGACAGAAATGTAGTACCCAAAAAATGCAGAAGATGGCGACAAAGCTCAGTGGAAATGGGCTGATTTGTCTCCTGGGAATTTTTGTCAGCGAACATCAAATAGTTGTCTCGCTCGGTGCAACACGCAACAATTCACCATCGCGTTATTTATGTGTTTTCCTTCTAATTTCGCCATCAACACGAAGTTTTCAGACCAAACAAAGTACCACAAAGTGCATTGTGTGTCCTTTTCTCGGTAAGGGGCATTACTTCCGTGACGTAATGCCAGGAATCATCACCAACTCAAAAACAAGACTTCCTGAATATTCAGCGCGAGTATTAACACGTAAAATATAGCTATATGTGTTGGAATCTTTGTAAAATACGCTCAGTAGAAGTCATTTAAAGCGATTTTACAAATTATGGACACAACTTGTCCGGAGCCGTCGGTTGTCCTTTAACTGACATCAGAAAAAAGTTTTATAGCATCTAAAGTAGCCAAAACACGCAGTATGATATTTTTATTCAAATGCAAAACACCAATAAAATTGACTTAAAGTGTCCAAAATCTGCAAAAAATTGAGCTGCGAATTGGGCATTTTCAGAAAGTCCCGCACCCAGTTCGTGACGTCACGCCAAGACGTATTGCATTGCTGGAGAATAAAAACAATGGCTTCCAATTCGGATAATATGCTTTCTTGTTCCACATCCAGTTATAAATATCATTCAAATCGTTCTGAAAAGCAAAGCATACATGTTTGCAATCTATTAAAGAATTTATTCTGTGTCATTTTGAGGCAAACGGGCGGGGGGGGGGAACGTCTCACCCAAAAAGAGGCAACAAAATGGCCACCGAGCTGTGAGGAATGAATCAGCCCGTTTCCACAGGCTGATAAATGATTTCCATGGAGCTTGGACTCCCTCTGCTGGCAGCTTTTGGATGTAACACACGGTTTTTCAAAACAAAAAAAAACAGTACAGCAAAATACATTGACGTGATGGAAAGACGCTACAATGCGTCGTTTTTACGTCAGGAGACGGTCCTTTTCTGAAGTCACGTATGGACTCGTCACCAACTCAAAAACAAGACTTCCTGAATATTCAGCGCGAGTCTTAAAAGGTAAAATATAGTTATATGCGGTGGAATCTTATTAAAATACGCCCAGTAGAAGTCATTTTACAAATTATGGACACAACTTGCCCGGAGACGTCGGCTGTCCTTTAAGTAACATCACACAACACACCAAAGTACAGATGACGGCTGAAGAAACCTTCTCATCGACAACACAACAAAGGGAAAAATCTGGGCAAAGAATGAAGTGGAATAAGGCCCAGATAAATCAAGGGAGAGCAGAGGAGGTTTGGAGGAGACCAGCAAAGAGCATAGTTAAAGGACAGGATGAGAGAAAGGAGATACCATAGGGTGAAGCATCAAATGACGGAGCATCGATGGAGGTGAATGACCAACCCCTGTCATTCAAGCTCACACAGAGAGAGAGCGAGGCTCTGCCATCTGCTCCAAAGTTAACGGGAAGGAGACAAGGTGCATGGGCAGATGAGGTGCGTCGACGCAGCTCATAGTGGCTGGGAGCGAGCGCTCCTGGATGGTCATCAAATGGAGGGCTGAGTGAGTGACTCTGGGAGGAGAGCAAATGAAGACACACGGACACCAAGGACAACGAAGATCATTTATGACATGGTGGAGGGGATGCCTCATAGAGAGTCAATGATCATTTTCAAGTGTCCATTTTCCAGAGTGTTTCCGCATAAAAACACATTCCGGCGGTTGTGGTTTCCTCGCATCCAAGTTAAGTCTCACCATTTGGTCAGGAGACTCCCCATTTTGACCACAATACTCACACCTCACGATTAGAGAGCAAAATCTCATCTCAATACATGTTTATACTAATTGAATGCGTCAATAAACACCGAAACAGGATTGTTTGTTATTTACTTCTAAGTTACACTTTTGTAATGCTCACATTATTTTTACACGCACCGCAGAGTTGCGAGTACGAAAATCTCTCCATTTATTTGTAACGGAGTTGTGCACTTAGATTATTAAATTATGAAGGAAGTGACGCAACGGCGCACAGTGTGGCACTATGTCCCGCCCATAGTTTCCAGAACAATCTCGAGGAGATTCAGGGTGAGTCGCAATTTTCTGTTGGTCTTGATTAACGCGCATTTTCATGACAATATCTTATTTTGTTTCCCCTTTTGTACTGTCTAGTGTTATCTAATTAGTTCCCTTATTCATTTCGAGTCCAGATTACTTTTTGTGTCATTATTTACTTCACGTTTTGTCGAGTGGAATTTAGGAATATGCGCTTTTCTATCGCAGTTAATCACAAGACGAAACCCATGCGACTTCACCCATCCCTTCTGCCATACTGTGTTGCAGGTAATAATTGTTTCATTTCGTTTTTATTGAACAATATTTAGTTTCTTGTGTCGTGTCTCATTTGCCCGTGAGTGTCCGTGGCTGGTTGAACTGTGCGCTAGCCATTACAAGCGCACCGCGTGTTCCGCCGAGTCTCCGCCCATGATGCGTTCAGGGACATCTTGTAAATAACAGTGAACTTGTGTTGTATTCTCTTTTTCTGTAAATAACCACTATACGATCACACGTTGTTAATTCTGTTTTGTTATCTACAATGTTTTGCATTTGAGAACAATCTCGAGGAGATTCAGGTTAATCACAAGACGAAACCCATGCGACTTCACCCATCCCTTCTGCCATACTGTGTTGCAGAAATAAAAGAAATAAAAAGACACATCCACGCGTCTCGTCTTCATTAATACGGCAGCATCGTGGGGATGAAGACAGTCACTGTTGTGACACCCGTCACATTGGTGCCGTGACCCGTCGATCACAAGTGACTCTCCACTTCGGACCGGGACCGCGATGCTGCACAGTGTCTTCATCCCATCACTCGGTGGACGGTGTGTCGACCCCGTTCTTTAAATTGTTTGTTGATTGTCTGAGCTGCTGTTTTGCAATTGTTGTGTTTTTTTTTTTTTTCCTGTAAGTTTTTTTTGTGAAGTTTGAGAATGAGCTCCTTCCAAGGGACATTTAGCACACCTTTTAATAAGTGTATTGGTAGAGGTAGAGGCATCCCGACCATGTTACAGGTGTGGAGTCCCATCCAGAGTGATGTAGTAGAGGGGAATGGGCAGGTTCTAGCTGAGGCCACTTATGTTAGTGGGGACAGAGTTCCTTCCCAGACCCAGTGTAGTACATCTCAGACGAGCGCACAGACTCCTGACACACCAGTGACAGATCCCTTACCCCAGTCACCTGACGTAGTTGGTCAGATGAGTGACATAATTAGACACATTGGCCAGCAGCTGGCAGACAGCATTGTTGCACATCTCAGCCCAACACATAACGTCCCCATGCATAACACCTCATTCCCACATGACACGCCCATTGACACAACAACACAAAGTCTTGACTCATCACAAGTTCTGATACTACCGCACAGGAAAGTTCGCGAACCCCCGACTTTCAAGGGTGACCACACTGATCAAATGAATGTAGATGAGTGGGAAGACCTAATGAGGAACTACATAAGGAGAGCAAAAGTAGCTCCTGAGCATCAGGCAGAGGAAATCCTCATGAACATCAGCGGTAGAGCTAAAGATGTTGTCAAGGTTAGCACAAGAAACAGTGGAGTTGATGTAACCCAGAACCCAAATGCCATCTATAGCCTTCTTCGCAAGCATTTTTCTACTGCCCCTTGTTCACCTCTCCCTCTAGCAGACTTTTACACCACGCTGCCCAGGGATAAGGAGGCCCCATATGACTACTGGTTGAGGCTTAACAACGCAGCTGAAGTTGCCACCAATCGTCTCAAAGAACAGGGCAGAGATTTCGACTGTTCTTCCCTCGACGTAACACGGATGTTTATTAAAAATTGTCCATCCAAAGATCTTTCCATGACATTTAGGTCAAAAACAGTGGATAAATGGTCGGCAGTTGAGGTCCAAGCCATCCTGGATGAGTACCAGACAGAAATGAGTCCCAGGACTGCCACTCCAGCTGCGGCGAACAGTCAACCCATTCATGTAAATAAAAGTGAAATGCTTCAGAATACAGCATGTCAGGACAACGATAAAATATCCCACTCAGCCAGGCCACCCGACTCCGCAAATCTTGAGCGTGTCATTTCCATGCTGGAAAGAGTTTTGCTGCAAGGAGCTAACAATCCCTCTGCCTCTGGTAGACGCAAGTCAAGGCTTCCAATGGTGGACGGTTTGAATAAGCTACCATGTGCTGTCTGTGCTAGCGCTGACCATTCTGCGCTTATTCACTGCCGCGAAAAAAGACTTTGTTTTCTGTGCTTTTCACCTGATCACTCCAGACGCAACTGCCCCACACAAGTGCAGCCCACAAGATCACTACTGTCGGGAAACTAATGTCTCCGCATCCAAGGGAGTATGATGCGGATGAAGTTCATGACCCTCCCAACAGTTCGACAGATGATCTTGATTCGATATTAGAGTCCCTCACTTCCAGTGTCCCCACGGAGAAGACTGTTATCTTCCAAGGCACACACAAGGTCCTGAAGTCAGATAGCTTGTTCTACACCACTGCCACCGTCGCAGGCATTTCCCTGACCGCAATGATTGACAGCGGCTCTACTGGTTGCACATTGAGTGAGTCGGCTATGGCACGATTGTTAGTGTGCAACCCTAACATCAAACGTTACTCTGCAGATGACGTTGTCATTGTAGGATGTGGTGGTCATCAGGTGACGCCTTCGGCCATATGTGATTTGGAAATAATCGTGTACAATTGCAAGCTAGCTGTGCCCATGTTTGTGGTGCCTGGACAAACCGACGACATAATTCTTGGCAGCAATGCCATTAAGAAAATCCTTCACCTGATGCGGAAGACTGAAGGCTATTGGCGGCTCATGTCAGAGCCCGGTAGTTCGATTGATGATGACTCCCACCACTTTTTCTCACTGCTTTCCAACACAGAGAAATGGAGGGGTGGAACGATTCCTGACAAAGTTGGCACGCTGAAGTTGCAGCAATGTGTGATGTTGCAACCAGAGAGTGAACATCTTGTTTGGGCTAAGCTTCCCGCCTGCGCGCCAATGTCAGTTGGCAGCACGGTCATAGTTGAACCAACTCAAGCAAGGTGCAGATCCAGGAAGATTCTGGTTGGCCGGATTATCACACCGATGTGGGGCGATGGATGGCTCCCAGTGAGGGTCATCAACCCCTCGACTGAAAAAGTGGTGTTGAGAAGAAACACAAAGCTGGCAGATGTATTTCCCTGCATTGCGACAGAAGACTTGTCTGAACCTGACAACATCCAAATTATGTCCCAATCTGTTCAGAATGCCACCGCAAGGCCAAGGTCCAAAGAAGACATCAAAATAGCGCTGGACAAGCTTGGACTACATGATCTGGACTTGGATGCATGTGCTGTCTCCGATACGTGGAGGGACAGACTTTTCCAACTCATTGAGAGATATGAAGCAGTATTTTCACGGAACAGGATGGACTGTGGAGAGGCCTCTGAATTTGTGCACAAGATACACCTCGTGGATGAGAGACCATTCCGCCTGCCTTATCGAAGAGTGCCACCAAGTCAATATGAAAAGCTGAGAATGACTCTCAATGAGATGGAAGAAAAAGGCATTATTCGGAAATCCACGAGTGAATATGCATCTCCATTGGTCTTAGTGTGGAAGAAGAATGGGGAGTTGCGCATCTGCACGGATTTCAGATGGCTAAATGCGAGGACACAGCGCGATGCTCACCCATTGCCCCATCAGGCTGACGCTCTTGCCGCACTTGGAGGAAATGTCTTCTTCTCCACCATGGACCTCACCTCGGGATTTTATAATGTGCCCCTGTTTGAGGACCATAAGAAGTACACCGCCTTCTCGTCCCCATTTGGCCTACATGAATATAACCGGATGCCGCAAGGCCTTTCGAACAGCCCGGCTACATTCATGCGGATGATGCTTTCCATTTTCGGGGACAAGAACTTCACCAGCCTCCTGTGCTATCTTGACGATCTCATGGTCTTTGGTCCGACAGAAGAGATTGCGCTTGAGCGATTGGAGATGGTTTTCTCCCGCTTGAAGAACCATAATCTGAGGCTTGCTCCGAAGAAGTGTCACTTTCTTCGGAGATCTGTGAAGTTCCTTGGCCATGTTGTCTCAGAGTCAGGGGTACGGACAGACCCTGAAAAGGTGGAAGCGATAAACAGTGTACAGGTACCAGACCTAATGGACAGTGATGGCCTCACTCCCTCGCAGAAGAAAATTAGATCTTTCTTGGGAATGGTGTTGTATTATCAGCACTTCATTGAGGACTGCTCCATCAAGGCCAAGCCCCTTTTCAAGCTCCTTTCAGGCCAGAAAACCCGTGGTAAGGCCAGACGCAGGTCGAAACCCACATCGGATGCATCAAGTCATGTGAAGTTGACACCGGCGGACTGGACCACTGAATGTCAAACTGCCTTCGAGACTCTGAAGCACGATCTGTCAAACAGTGTAACGTTGGCCCACCCTGACTTTGAGAAACCTTTCATCCTGGCAGTCGATGCATCGTTTGACGGCATTGGAGCTGTCCTCTCCCAGCTTCAGCCTGATGACAAGGTTGCGAGACCAGTGGCATTTGCGAGTAAAACGCTGTCACGAGCCCAATTGAACTACCCTGCACATCGGCTCGAATTTCTTGCTTTAAAGTGGGCCGTATGTGACAAGTTTTCCCACTGGCTAAAAGGCAGACATTTTACTGCATGGTCTGACAACAACCCCTTGACATATATCCTGACGAAGCCCAAACTAGATGCCTGCGAGCAGAGGTGGGTGTCGAAGCTGGCAGCATATGACTTTGACTTGAAGTACGTCCCAGGGCCCAAGAACATAGTGGCTGATGCACTGAGTCGAGAACCCTTCGTTCAGTCTTGCGTGAGCCATCGCCTGGTGAAAGAACCCTACCAATACCTACTCAATGGAGTCCAAGGGGTCGTGAATGAGACTGTACAGGATGCTTTCCGTTTCACCACCAACTGTCAGGCTGTCCACATGGCTGGTGATCATGATGGAGAAGTTTCCCAGGGAGAAGCTCCTGATCAGTCTTCTGGAAGTGCAATTGATGCGCAGGAGGTGTCTGCAGTTTTAGACGTCCATCAGACTGGCGGGACCTCTCGACTCCCTGGAGCAACCCCATTGTCACTACAGCTACCTGAAGAAGACCCTTCCATTGTCATTCCCCATAGTCAGTTACGTGACCTGCAGCACCAAGATTCAACAGTCAGCCGAGTCATGTTCTATGTGCAGCGACATATGAGACCTACCAAACATGAAAGAGCAGCTGAGACGAGCTGTGTTCTTTTGTTGCTGAGGCACTGGAAGAAGCTGAAAGTTCGTGACGGGACTCTTTACAGAGTAAGGAAAGATCGCCACATGAACAGAAGAGTCTTTCAGTTCGTCATACCTGGGTCTCTGAAACACCAAGTCCTACATGGTGTGCATGACGCGGCTGGTCATCAGGGCTGTTCTCGGACACTCTCCTTGGCTAGTGAACGGTTCTTTTGGACAGGGATGGAGAAAGACATTACAAAACATGTAAGGCAGTGCCAGAGGTGCATCTTGGGTAAGACTCCCGAGCCAGACGCCCGGGCACCCCTGGAGAACATCCGCACTTCGGCTCCAATGGAACTGGTATGCATTGATTTTTGGACAGCAGAGTCCGGCGACAAGAAAACCACCGATGTCCTCGTCGTCACCGACCACTTCTCAAAGTTGGCTCTCGCCTTCCCCTGCAGGAACCAATCAGCAAAGCAAGTTGCCCGCTGCCTGTGGGACAAGTTCTTCTGCATTTATGGGTTCCCCAAAAGGATCCATTCGGATCAGGGAGCCAACTTTGAGAGTAGACTCATCAAGGATCTTCTTGAGATGGCAGGGGTGCATAAGTCCCACACAACACCGTATCATCCCATGGGTAATGGCATCGCAGAAAGATTCAACCGGACCCTTGGAGGGATGATCAGAACACTTCCCCCAAAGTCTAGGTCCAAATGGCCACAAATGTTGAATATGTTGACTTTCTGCTACAACTGCACAGTACATGAGACGACGGGCTTTGCGCCATTCTATTTGATGTTTGGACGTGTCCCTCGCTTGCCCATTGACATCATGTTCCATCATGTCTTGGAGAACGCCAATGTTGTCAGTCACAATGAGTTTGTGAGCACCTTGAAGAGAGACCTTTCTGAAGCCGTGCAAATTGCTCAACAGCATGCAGCCAAGGAACAGACCCGCCACGCCCAGATCTACAACCGCAAAGTCAAGGGGTCGCCATTGGCTGTTGGTGACAAGGTGCTACTAGCCAATCGAGGCGAGAAGGGCAAGCGGAAGGTTGCGGATCGTTGGGAGTCAACCCCTTATGACGTGGTGTCTGTGAAGCCGTTGATCAATGTGTACAGGATCCGAGATGATGCCACAGGCAGAGAGAAGGTCGTACACAGGAACTTACTGCTCCCGGTTGACTTCTTGACATTCTCGGGGCAGGTGGAGCCTGGTTCGTGTTCAGAGGGGTCAGAGATGGACGCACATTGTGGGAGTGACAAAAGCTCAGTCCCTGATGATCAGGAGGACACTCAGCTGCGCACTGAGAACTGGGTCATGCAGTCTCCAGCTCAGACAGAGGAACATGAGCACTTCTCTTCAGAGCATGATTCCGCCGATGCATGTCGAGGGGATGTCAGTGAGAGAAGTCTGTCAGCAGGCCATGATATCCACACACAGACTGAACTTTCCACAGACCCGGTGTTTGACATAGCACGCTCGACCCCTGACTCACCCCCAGATGAGACTGAACTTGAGGCGGTAATTTGCACACAACCACAAGACACACAGGGCCCCATCAATTTCACGAGATGTGGTAGGACAGTTAAACCCCCTGACAGGCTGATATGTGAAATGTCCTATCAGAGAGTCGGGATGCCAACATTAATGTGGGTTTAATATGACCATTTGATTTTTTTTTTGGGGGTTTGTGCTGTGTGCCAATTGTCGCCATTATCTTTATGGCTTCTCAGTAACGGGTGTAGTTATGTGCTGTTTTGTGAAATGTAAATGGCATTTCTACTAGTCTGTGATAGGATGGGTTTTGAACCACCCTATTCCTTCACACTTCTGAAAGAAGAATTCCTATGATTGACTTCCTCGTACATCCTTGCCCGATAACCTTGTCTATTGTGCCTGTTGGTCTTTCTGTTGTCTTCCGTGTGTATGTTGCCTCACTTCTGCATAATTTAAGGGGGGTGTATGTAACGGAGTTGTGCACTTAGATTATTAAATTATGAAGGAAGTGACGCAACGGCGCACAGTGTGGCACTATGTCCCGCCCATAGTTTCCAGAACAATCTCGAGGAGATTCAGGGTGAGTCGCAATTTTCTGTTGGTCTTGATTAACGCGCATTTTCATGACAATATCTTATTTTGTTTCCCCTTTTGTACTGTCTAGTGTTATCTAATTAGTTCCCTTATTCATTTCGAGTCCAGATTACTTTTTGTGTCATTATTTACTTCACGTTTTGTCGAGTGGAATTTAGGAATATGCGCTTTTCTATCGCAGTTAATCACAAGACGAAACCCATGCGACTTCACCCATCCCTTCTGCCATACTGTGTTGCAGGTAATAATTGTTTCATTTCGTTTTTATTGAACAATATTTAGTTTCTTGTGTCGTGTCTCATTTGCCCGTGAGTGTCCGTGGCTGGTTGAACTGTGCGCTAGCCATTACAAGCGCACCGCGTGTTCCGCCGAGTCTCCGCCCATGATGCGTTCAGGGACATCTTGTAAATAACAGTGAACTTGTGTTGTATTCTCTTTTTCTGTAAATAACCACTATACGATCACACGTTGTTAATTCTGTTTTGTTATCTACAATGTTTTGCATTTGAGAACAATCTCGAGGAGATTCAGGTTAATCACAAGACGAAACCCATGCGACTTCACCCATCCCTTCTGCCATACTGTGTTGCAGAAATAAAAGAAATAAAAAGACACATCCACGCGTCTCGTCTTCATTAATACGGCAGCATCGTGGGGATGAAGACAGTCACTGTTGTGACACCCGTCACATATTATTTCTGAAACTTAACATGTATGGCCTAGTTATGACATCATTCAAGTAGTTTGCACTCCTTGAGTCATTGTTGACTACAAATCAAGTTAATCCTGTCCAACTGTACACTAGCAGCTTTGTAGCTTGCAACCGGCTCAGGTATTGGAATTTGTCATTTGAACTGCAGGACTAAATGCCTTTTGAGTTTTGTGGGAATTGACGTTTGTTTACCTTCCAAATAAGCTGATTGTAAAAATGTTTGGTGTGTGTAGTGTGTTGAAAAAAACCCAGAAAGCCTTACTCCTATTCGTTTTATCATTTACAAAACCAACAAGTAAGTATGGCAATGAAATGCACGCAATTCATAAACTGTTATCTGCTATCTATTTGTTCTAAAACAAATTGTAGCAGCATGTCAAACTATGTGATGTTTGGCTCTCTTGCAACTTGGAGCCGAAATCAATGGTTATTGTTCTCTTCTGGTAATGTGTCGTGGCTCCAGCTGATGGTTCACAATAGATGACAATTTGTGTCAGACATGAAAGCATTTGTTGTAATTTATGAATATCCTCAGTAAGAAAAGAACTTCAAACAGTGACAAGAACATTTGGATATGGTGTGGGTTTTGAGGTGGGCTTTTCTTTTTAAAGCTCAATTACAATTTAGCGCTCAATGTAACGTATTTGGAATCCATTTTACAGCTACATGTTGCTTACGTTGAATAAACACTATCCCAAATATCAAGTAAATCAATCAAATGTAAACTGCTTCTACATTTTCCTCACAATCAGTTCAATGGTGCTTATAGCAATCCAATTTAGTTGATTTTCAAAACAAAATGTTGTGATACAAAAATCAGTTAACCTGTCAGTTTACTTGTCTCTCTCTCTCTGTCTGTTTCTGTCTCTATTTCTGTCTCTCTCACTCTCTCTCTCTGACTCACTCTCTCACACTCACACACACTCTCTCACTCTCCCTCCGTCCCTCACACCCTTTCTCTCTCTCTTTCTCGCTCTCTCTCTGCCTCTCACACACACACACACACACACACACACACACACACACACACACACACACACACACACAAAAGAAAAAAAGATTTCACCAAATAAATTGAACATTAGTATTATTTTGGCAGGTTTTAGCCAACATACCATACAGGCCTTTTATCCAAGGTCAGCACTGTCAAGTCAAAGATGAATTAAGATTTTTGTACTTGGCCGTGTTGGTGGAACCTGCTTAGCTCAGTCCAACAAACACACACCACCTATTGAGGAAAATCAAGTAAGTAGGTCAGAATAAGTCAAAGTCAAAGGCAGGCAAAGTCATCTTTCAGGTCTGTGGATCCAAGGCTCTCCTCACAGCTATCACATATTCCGCCACCTGCTGATGAACATGAATGAGACGGAGGAATTCCTCATTGGTTCAAGCCTTTGCAGGTTCACCTCCTGACTGGAGAGCAGATGGACCGAAGTCTTGGCCAAGAGCACCCGCGTGCTGTTGTGTGTTTGTGTGCATGCCTGCTTGTTGTGTGTTGTTAGGTCAGCATGTCCAAGGATGCGAGCGTTGTCCTTCATGTCTTTTGTTGACACCATTATTTGTCACTGTCCAAACAAGGTCTCGTTGTGATAAAGAACATAGAAGTAGTACAAGCAGCAAACTTACCAACTCTTCAGAACTGATAATTCACTCATTTAGCACAAGATCACTTCAGTAATTTGGGATAAGATGCAAATCACATTATTACAATTTCTGCTTGATTGAACTTGTCTTGAGTGCATGCCAATTACATTTAAATGGCCATTTTAACATTGAAAGATGTGTTTAAAACTTGGCACAGCACACCTGCAGTATAAATTATCGATGTCGGCCGCAGGTGTCGAGGGGGTCAAATCCGGCCTGCTACCTTATTGTATGTGGCCTGTGTGACCAATGTTGTCATTTTTCAAACATTTTTTGTTCCCAATGCCACTATACTGAAGAACTGAACAAACAATTGTGGTTGACATCACTTGTACACCCTAAAACAACCCAAATGAAAAGAAATGTTAAGAGGTTGTTGAAAGCCAAGGGTGTTCAAACTTTGCCCTGTCTGTTTTCCAGCCACCCAAGGCACAACACACCTGATTCAAATCATCACTTTCATTCTCATAGAGTTTCAGCGGTGGCTGCTGAACGAATCATCAGAATCAGGTGTGTTGAAGCCGAGAGAGCTGGGAAACAGGCAGGGCGCCGCTTCCCTCGGCCTGGAGTTGACCATGTCTGTCTAATCGGCGTAGCATGTCTCCTTCTTGTGACTGGCCCTTAGAAGCTCCTAAATTGCTTTTAAAAAAGGCAAAAAAAAAAGCTGAGCGATAATTTGTCCATTTTATGGTTGTTTTTTTCGTGTGATGTTGGCTCACGCAATTTTGCCTGTACAAGATTAGTATCGTTTTGAGTGATGGTATGCAGTGTTACACATCAATTAGCCATGGCAATTTGCACCAGGTTTGATGAATTACATTGCTAATGCTAAATTCATCTCTTTGTACACAAATGAGCTGTTCTGCAATTTTGCAATCCTGGGTCACCCTGCCACATCAACTGGGATTAGGAATATAGTTTGCACCTATTTTTGTTTGTGGCACACTGAAGCACAGTGGAGGGGTCCGTGGTCATTCATAATGACCGAGGAAGTCCCCTTCGTCAACCTCTCGATGCAGATAATAACAGATGGGATTTTTCAAAACTGGATGAATCATTCAGTCATGAAGATTCATTAATCTTGGCAAATGTTTAGGGTGTTTTTTTATTCATTATTAAACATTTGTTGTCCTAATCAAAACTCATCAGATGAAGACACGCATATATTTATGGCAACAAATTACAGTTCACCAAAGCAACAAACGTTTAGCACCTCATCAGACAAAGCACCACCAGCTGCTTCAACTCCTGCTGTGAGCCTCAACTGCGCACAAGCTGCTGCAAAACTGTGTGCATTCAAAAAATACAACCTGCAGACAAACATTTAAACAGACACTTGCGCACAACATTCACCGTCGTGCAAACACTCCCGCAGTCAATGTTTCCTAACAAACGTGTTCGGCTATCAACCCTCTCTGACATCTGGCAGGGTTGTTGTGTCCTGAAGACTGCTTAGTGTGTGTATCCTGTGAGTGAGCTCAGGTCTGTGTTTGTGCGCGTGTGTGTGTGTGTGTGTATGTGTGTGCCTCCTTGGCATCACCTGGCAGGATCGTGTCCCACACACTGACATCCTTCAACGCACTACCTCCACCAGTATCGAGGCTATACTAGCAAAAAGGCAACTCCGGTGGGTTGGACATGTCATCCGAATGCCTAGCTGCCGCTTGCCTCGACAGGTGCGACAGCGAATAGGAAGCCTGGTGGTCCTAAGGTGCCATACAAAGACCAGCTTAAAAAGACTTAAAGAAATGCAACATCAAGCCCAGCGATCTGGAGTCTGCTGCAGCTAACAGGCCACTGTGGCGTTCCTTATGCCACGAAGGGGTGACACAACTAGAAGACAATCGTACCCAGAGGAAGATCGTGCGGCACCAGGAATGACACCCCGGTCCGGGCCTCACATGTCCTGAATGTGGCAGGATTTGTGGCTCCACAATCGGGCTTCATAGTCACCTACAGTGGCATCGCCGCCAGCGACAATAACCACTGTCCAATACCCCACATAAGAATGGAAGCTATGTTATCTTCGACGGACTGCAAGAGAGTGAGTGAGTGAGTGAGTGAGTGAGTGAGTGAGTGAGTGAGTGAGTGAGTGAGTGAGTGAGTGAGTGAGTGAGTGAGTGAGTGAGTCTGTGTGTGCGTGCGTAGGGTAATGTTGCCCAACATCTGGAGTTGCGACTGAATGACTCGGAGCTTATGGGCAATTACCTACCTCCAGTATAGCTGCCACTTTGCTGACCAAAGCAAGGTGTCTTCCTGACTCACTCATCTGTATTATGCGTGAGGGTGCGCAATCTCTATTTTTTGTTTATTTTGTTTGTTTGTAGTTGTAAAAGACAGGAAGCAGAGCTGGAGGTAGCAGAGCTGAAGATGTTGAGGTTTTCTTTGGGAGTGATCAGGTTGGATAGGATCAGGAAGGAGTACATTAGAGGGTCAACTTAGATATTAGAGGCTTTGGAGAGAAAGTCAGAGAGGCCAGACTGAGATGGTTTGGACATGTCCAGAGGAGAGAGAGTGACTATATCGGGAGAAGGATGCTGAGCCTTGAACTGCCAGGCAGGAGACCGAGAGGAAGACCGAAGAGGAGGTTTATGGATGTGGTCAAAGAGGACATGAAGGTAGCTGGTGTGAGAGAAGAGGATGCACCATTGTTTTATTTATTTTGTTTGGTTCTAGTCTATTGGAAAAGGAATGCCTTGGCTCAATACAGGTTTGAAAGCAGTACTTGAAATGTCAAGATATCTGCTGCTGAAAAAAAGAATTCCAAATGAGAAAGCTAGCAATGGCCCAATGTCGGACATTTGCCTCCTATTGTGAGAAAAAAAAAACACTTTTACAACCATATCCACCGTGGATATTTAGATATTTCATCCCAAATAATAATATACACAATGGAAGGCAAACAAGATGGAGGCTATGATGAGTTGCATTACTTTGAACGATAACTACCGTCACCATGACGGTAAGCCCTAGCTGCCACTGGTTTCGTGCCTTGTGTTTCCTTCAGCGCTTAAGTTAATTAAGCCTTTAATTAAGCCGTGTTATGTTTGTTTACTCCTCCAAATGCCAGGCTTAGACCAGTAATGTCAAGGATACCATTTGAAATCTACGAGCAGGGTAGCTGACATTTACCTCTTTCAAAGCCTCTTGCTTTTTCTGATCAAACAGCAAGCCTCGCTAATAATCAAGGCACTCAATAATTCAAGTATTCAAGCGAGACCTAAACATACCCTCAGATATAATTTGGGAGCATACAGCCTTGCTATTCTGTTGTACCCCACAAAGCACATTTCTTTAGCATTATAATTGAGAGAGTATTAACTTACAAATACGATGGCAACGTGGTGCACGTCTGTATTAATTTAAATTGCCATGTTTTGCTCTCTCTTTGGTTTTGTTTTTTATCCTCAGCTGGTGTGGACAATGTGCCTCTTCAATGGTGCACCTGTTTGTTACCAATCAAGCCTTGACATGTATTTAAAGGACAACCAACACTATTTTTTTGTTTCCTAACTGACATCAGAAAAACGTTTTATAGCACCCCATCCCTCTTCAATTGCTGCTGTGCACTGCAAATTTCCCCACTGCGGGACGAATAAAGGTATTCTGATTCTGATTCTGATTCTGATTCTGATCTAAAATAGACAGAACACGCAGGCTGATATTTTAGTCAAAAGCAAAACACCCATAAAAATGACTGAACGTGTCCAAAAACTACCACAAATCAGCTCGAAACTGGGGATTTTCAGAAAGTCCCGCCCCCAGTTCGTGACTTCACGCCAAAAGTTCAGATACAGGGAAGATGATTTCTTGTTACTTATCCAGTTATAAATATGATTCAAATAGTTCTGAAGAGGAAGAGTATAAGTTCTGAAGTGTATATGTTTGCAATCGATTAAAGAAGTCCTCCCGTGTCATTTTGAGGCATCTGGACTGCAATGTAGCGTCCCCGAAAATGCACATGATGGCACCCAAACTCCGTTGGAAATGGGCTGATTTGTCTGCTGGGAATTTGTGTCAGCTAGTATCAAATAATAGTCTTGGTACAACACACGATTCACCATCACGTTATTTATGTGTTTTCCTTCTAATTTTGCCATCGACACAGTTCAACACAAAGTTTTCAGACCAAAGAAAGTACCCAAAATGCATTGTGTCGCTTTCTCGGTCGGGGGCGTTCCAGACGTGACGTCACGGTAGGTATCGTCATCAACTCAAAAACAAGACTTCCGGAATATTCAGCGCGAGTCTTAAACCATAAAATATAGCTATATGCCGTGGAATCTTTGTAAAATACGCTCAGTAGAAGTCATTTAAAGCGATTTTACAAATTATGGACACAACTTGTCCGGAGCCGTCGGTTGTCCTTTAAGGTTTCACGAGCTACCCAGGCTTCACCTTGCTTGATGTTTTCGTAAGAGAAATTATCGAGACTCATTATAGCTGCTCTTATTTTGATAGTTTACTTGAATAATAATGTTTTGAGATTTCGTGTTATTCTTGTGTTAATCATTCATGAAATAATTAATTCATTCATTCATTCATTCAGTCTCTGAAGCATTTTATCCTCACGGGAGTTGCGGGAGTGCTGGAGCCTATCCCACCTCGGGCAGGAGGCGGGGGACACCATGACCCAGTTGCCTGCCAATCGCAAGGCACACAGAAACCAAGAAGCATCCGTGCTCACGCTCACGCGTAAGGACAATTTGGAGTGTTCAATCAGCGTGTCATGCATGTTTTGGAGTGTAGGAGGAAACCGAAGGAACTGGAGAAAACTGACATGCAAACTCCACACAACAGGCTAGTGTGGGAATTGAACATGGTCTTCTGTACCTCAATCTGTACTGTGAAGTCGACATGTTAACTACCTGGCCCCCCTTTGATTAATGTTTCCTATAAATGAACTTGTGACATTTTGTTCTCTAGTTTTGGGTATTGAAATTACCTTGCCCTCTGCAGGCATTTTTTTTGGGGGGGGGGGGGGGGGGGGGGCGGGGGGGTTCCATGCTTGTGTAGCGCCGGCGCTTTCTGTCGGTTCTTCATTTTTGTACTATTGTTTTAGCCTATATTTTTTGTTATCCGCATACTATCCGGTATGTTTATTGAGTCGTGTTAAAGGACAACCGATAAATACAGAGGGTTGTGTCAGTAAGGGCATCCGATGTGAAAGCTTGGCCAAAACAAACATGTGAATCAAACCTCTGAAAAAGGAGGACTGATTCGCTGTGGCGACCCCTGACAGGAAAAGCCGAAAGGAAAAGAAGAAGAAGTTAAAGGACAACAGACATCACTTTTTTTGTTTCCTAACTGACATCAGAAAAACGTTTTATAGCATCTAAAATACCCAAAACACGCAGGATGATACCGTTGTACTAAATTCATCCTGTCTACTTGATAACTAATGTTAAGCAGATTCCTTACTTACAGTGTATTGTCCCTCTACCTCAGAGGGTAGGTGGGGTAGGAGGGTAGTGTAATACACTGTCTGTAAGTAAGGAATCTGCTTAACATTACGCAGGATGATATTTTTAGTCAAATGCAAAACACCAATAAAAACGACTTAATGTGTCCAATATATATATATATATATATATATATATATATATATCCAGCAGCTCATGTATTTTGTTTTTCTACTTTCATTCCTTTCATCACTTTGCTGCTGTGAAATGTCAATTTCTCCACTATGAGACTAATAAAGGCATATCCAATCCAATCCAATCCAATATATAGTGATATCATGAGAGGCTAACACTCAGAGGGACAGGACAAGGAGTGCAATGGGCGACAGGTTTGAAGGCAAACAAAGATTTTAATAAAGGGTCTCAGGGGGAATTCACAAGAAACAAAGCCAAGAATAGCGTCTCTTCCAACACTTAAATCATAATAAAGTCTCTCCTGAGGTGAAACTGAAGACGGAGTTCTTATCCAGGTGTTTCTAGGCCTCACCCCTTGTCAAGTTATGTTGGTTTTTTGAGTTCTCCCCCTAACTTGAAAAGGGTTTTGACTGTGTTGACCGGGGTTACACTGGGACTTCACTCTTTGACTCCAATGATAAGACAGATTTCTCCTTTCTTTTTCCTCCTTTATTTTGGACTAAATCGTCTCTTTTCTCATTGAAAAGACAATTGGAAGATTGCAAGCTGATTTCAAGTTTGCAAGGTGAAAAACCTTTGAAGAAGGTAAAACACAAACAGCACTTAGGTTTACATTTGAAGGCTTAACAGGCTGGTTTTGACATTAAACCATCAAATTATCAAATAAACGGTCACAATAACAGGTTCTCTCACCGTCAGCCACCCTGGTCTTTACACAGTTGAACTTTACTGTCTTGGTAAACTCCTAGAGCAGTACTTGAACCGAACCGAACCGAACCTGAGCAGTGTTGCAACTGACTATTTTAAGGAGTGGTTGCTTCTGGTGAGAGCCTTTCTGATTTCTGAATGGCTTTCAGCTGCTGGCACACCTGCCTTCATTTCAGCTCTCTCCTCTGGGGGAAAAATGGTGCCACTCATCTTTGGACTACAGCTTCGGCCATATTTGTAGTTTTCCAAGACACCCCTGTTGATGTCCTTCCTAGGTAGCCTAGCCACCTTTAGCAAGGGTCTAAATCCAATGTTCTGTCGTATGGTCCCAACTGGCGATGAGCTTCATGCAGCGATCAGTTTCTCCACAGCACACAGCAATGGAGCTTGTCTTCCCCCCGGCCTCCACACTCAGAGGCTCTCAGCCTTAAAAGCCTTGCTTGCCAATCAAGCCGTGATCAGCCACAGGTGTGGGGTTTGAATTCCTGCCTTCCACCAGATGGGGCCAAAACTCTCACTGGGTGAAAGCCATTTTAGGGGAATGTATTTGCCCAGCCTCTCGTGACATCACAATATATATATATATATATATATATATATGGGGGACCTTGGCTTACGAACTTAAGTGGTTCCCAGACAGAGTGTATAAGTGCGTATCCCAAAAAATAATTTCCCATAGGAAACCATTAAAATGAGAATAATCCGTTCCCAGTTCCCCATAAAACATAATTTTCTACTTTTTAATTTTCTAAGCCTTAAAACTACACAAAATATACCTTATTTTATCTCTAATAAATGTGCTATGGTATAATGATTAAAGAAATAAACTGTACTGTACAATAAAGTCATTTGATTTACCTTTGTGATGGTCGTTAATGGCTGGATGGAATGGAGTGTCCAGTTTCCTCAGCATTAAACACTTGATGAGGAACATAGGCTTCTTTCACCATCTTGAGGAATGATCGCTTATAGGTGCTTTCTCTGTGATAATTTTATCTAGTTCTTCATTAATTGTGATCTGTTTAGCAGGGTTGATAGCTTTTTGCATCAAGTGTACAGCTGACTTGTGCGGGTTATTTGTGGAGCCTATTTGATGGGATATTTCTATCCATTTTCTATCCATTTTCTCACTATTCTCACAGTCTCACACTTATTTTTTGTGTTTCAAGCTCTGTCATCTTCCTTTCGTGTGTGTGTGGGTGTGTGTTTTCTCATTCTCTCTGTCTGCCTGTCCCTTTAATGTTTAACCCCACGAAAAGTTCGTAATCCAACGGGTTCGTTAACCGAGGTATATATATTTATACATATACAGTAAAG